>NC_135171.1:32425423-32695423 GCF_041146795.1 Maylandia zebra | reverse complement strand
CGACACCTCCGTCTCCTCGTTGTCTGAGCTCGCCACAATATTAAACATATCAGGTCCCCATAAGGAGAATCATGTGCTAACGGCTGTCTAAATTACTCGGGTAAAGTTTGTAGCAAGCATGCTTGTTGTTTTTGTCTGCTTCCACTTGTCTTTGCACTAGGATGATGTCGGCATAAATGTGCAGTCATATTCGTTGTGTTCCCACTAGTGCTGTCAGCAGTGCCATAGCTCCGCAAACGCACATAACGCACACTGCGTAGGGCACCAAATGGCCGGTAGGGCACCAAAAAAATCAGGGTCGTAAAAAAAAAAAGTAAACCATATTAATACTATAAATATCATATGCATTAATATGGTTAAACAATACGAAAGCAACATAAAACAATTTTCCCGAGAAAAGGGGTGAATCTGCTTTGTGCCCTGTCTCCAGTCTCCTCCTGGTGCCCCCCCACTCCCAGTGGTCTGTTCTATAATTGGTAAACACCTGTTTGAACATGGCCTCGAAACGGCAACAGGAGTCGGGAGCGGAGAAAAGAAAGAAGAAGAGGAAGCGTGATGAAACTCAGGCGTCGCTTGCCGGTAAGGCAATGTTTAAATAATAATAATAAAAAAAGTTCATTATTGTAGCCCTTGCTTGCACGCTCATGTCCGTCAACTCTGTGATAGCTCCTGTTAGCAGTGTTCATACTGTGTTAACAAATGTTGCAAATGATTGATGTTGGGTAGTTTGTTTACGTTGTGGATATGAATATAGAATGGACTACTAAAAGCAACTCATCATGGTCACTCAATTGACGGTTTTCAGATAACGTTAGCAATCGTGAGTCACGATTGCTAACGTTATCGTGATTCGTGAGACTAGCATTTCCCTCCTCAGGTTGCTAGCTGGCTAACGTCATGCATGCTACTGATTAACCTTAACTTTGGGATAGGTCAGTGATGCAGTCAAGTATTATTATCAGATTAGACAAGATTACTTTGTATGTTGCTGCATTTCAGGATATCTATAAAGACGCATATCTTATTTATGCCATTGACGTCTGAACACATAAATAGTTCTCGTCTTTCTTTAGGTTCATAGATCAAGGGCGACATCTGTTGGTGAAACTGTAATATGAAACCTATATCTTCCAGTAATATAGATTTCCTACTTGCGCATTTATATCAAATTATGTACAGCATGTTTATATTGCCATTTGCCATTATGAAAATCTATACATGTAAAATATAGTTAGTAATTTTTAAATGTACCAGTGACTTACTTAATTTATTAGTCTTATAATGCAATCTTTCGTAGGCCTACTGTAGATTCAAAATTGTATTTCTGTAAAATCCCTGAATATTTTCTCTTGTATGCAGGGTCAATGCTTAAATATGTTCAAGGAGGATCTCAAGGACAGGATGAACCATCCAGTAGTAGTGCCATCCCTGGACATCAACCACCAGCCATTGTAGACCCTGCAACAATCCCTAGCCAAGAAGAACAAGAACCATCAACCACCAGTTCAGGTACAGTTCCATACACAAGTACCACTGAGAGTCCTGTCACTGAGAGACTATCAGAAAGTGACACTGTGGAGACATGTGTGCCCCCTTCAACCGATCCTGCTCTTTGGCCAGCTCACATTGTAGATGCTGATCGTGTTGAAATTGTGCGGAGAGGTCCTTTTAATGTCAGCTCTGATTTTAATTTTCCAAAGGGGCCTGATGGAAGAGCATTTCACACTAGCCTTAAGTTCAAAATTCTTCCCAATGGAGAAAAGGTTCACCGGAGCTGGTTAGTGTACTCACCGCAGAACAATGCTGTGTTCTGCTTTGCATGTAAGCTTTTCAGTGTGAAGGATATAAAGCTGAGTACAGAGGGCTTCAGTGACTGGTCGAACATCAACATCCGTTTGAGGGGTCATGAGTGTAGCCAAGACCACATACAGTGCATGCTTAAGTGGAGAGAACTGGACACACGGCTAAAGAAAAGCATGGCAATAGATCAACAGGAGTTGACCTTACTAGAGGCAGAAAGGAAAAAGTGGCGAGAGATTCTCAAACGATTACTCTCAATAACTCTCTCACTGGCTTCCAGAAATTTGTCTTTTAGGGGCTCTTCTGACTGTCTTTATGAGCCGGACAATGGCAACTTCTTGAAGGAAGTAGAGCTTATGGCAACATATGACCTTGTTGGTCATATGTTGGCCATCATCATCATCATCATCATCAAATCACTTGGCCAACATAAAAGATGAAGGTTCCCACACACATTACCTCAGCCCTGAGACACAGAACGAACTAATTCAGATTATCTCTTCAGAAACATTCCGCGCCATTGTGAAGCAAATCCAGTTGGCAAAATACTTCTCCATCATTCTTGACTGTACTCCAGATGTGAGTCACACTGAACAAATGTCAGTCATAGTACGCATTGTTTGTTTCCAAGCACAACCAGATATTAAAGAATACTTTCTTGGCTATATAAATGTGGAGCAAACAACTGGCCTTAACCTGTCCAATGTTGTCCTTGACAAGTTGAAGGAGCTTGGCATTCCATTTGAAAACTGTCGAGGACAGGCCTATGACAATGGGGCCAACATGAAGGGGAAGAAGCAAGGTGTTCAGGCCAGACTGCTACAATTAAACCCGAGAGCATTGTTTGTGCCTTGTGGAGCTCACACGATGAATCTGGTCATAGCTGATGCTGCCAAGTCCTCTCCAGATGCAACTGGCTACTTTGGGTATTTGCAGAAGTTGTTCAATTTCTTTTCCAGTGCCACCCAGCGATGGGCCATTTTAACAAAACATGTGAAATTGACACTTAAATCTTGGAGTGACGTTAGATGGGAAAGCAGGCTTCAAAGTGTAACTGCTGTCCGGAGTCAGACAAAAGAAGTGAGGGATGCTCTCCTGGAGGCCAGAGAAGCTGTAAGTGATGCAGTCGCAAAGGTGGAGGCTCAAGTGCTTGCTGAGGAAGTAGCCTCATTTCGATTTTTGATTTGCTCCATCGTGTGGTGTGAACTTCTTACAATCACAAACCAGGTGAACAAGTTACTACAGTCCAGCTCCATGCAGCTCGATGTTGCTGTCAGGCTCATTGACACTGCCAAAAGTAACCTCTCTAAATACAGACAGTCTGGGTTTGATGAGGCTGTGTCAGCTGCCAAAGAACTCTGTGAGGCCCTGAACATAGAACCACAGTTGAAGGAGAAAAGGCTCAGGAGCACAAAAAGGCAGTTTGCATATGAAGCTGTTGATGAGCCCCTCCATGATGCCCTTAAAAAGCTTGAGGTCACATTTTTCAATTGTGTTGTGGACTCTGCTTTAATCTCCCTACAGGAGAGGTTTGAGACCATGAATCAAGTGAAGGAGAAATATGGAGTGCTGCTTGATTTCAGCAAAGTGAATGGGATGTCCAAGGAGGATTTAAAAAAACACTGCACTGAAGTACAGAAGACACTGACAGATAAGGGAGTAGCTGACATTGATGGACCTGAGATGATGCAGGAAATCATCAACCTTCCTCAGCTGCCACCACAGACGTCTGCTTTGGAAATGCTGTCATTTTTACCATAAAGCATTTGTGCTTAGGGCACCCAAATGGCTAGCAACGGCCCTGGCTGTCAGCGTTAATCTCGTTGAAATGACGTTAACGCCACAACACGGCAAATCTCCGTTAACGGCTACCCCTGCGTGGGGCTAGACGGCCAACACGTTAACGAGCTAACTGCGCTAACACACTAGTTCCCACCCATGTAATTGAGCATTGCGTGGCACATCCAACATACTGTTTTACTTTAGTCCATGACGCGCTTACCTTCAGGGTCATACCTCACATGAAAACCAAAATAATTCCAAACGCCAGATCTGAATGAGGGTGGGGGAGGTTCAATTTGCCATGTTGCCAGGAGAGCTTAACTTTTGTCTCGCTAGCTTGCCCTGCGCTCTTCCTTCTGCTGTTTGTGTTGAACAGCAGAATATATATATATATATATATATATATATATATATATATATAACACCCAGCACGCCCCTGCGGGCGGTTTATCCTTCAAGCTCGGGTCCTCTACCAGAGGCCTGGGAGCTTGAGGGTCCTGCGCAGTATCTTAGCTGTTCCCAGGACTGCGCTCTTCTGGACAGAGATCTCCGATGTTGTTCCTGGGATCTGCTGGAGCCACTCGCCTAGCTTGGGAGTCACCGCACCTAGTGCTCCGATTACCACGGGGACCACCGTTACCTTCACCCTCCACATCCTCTCGAGCTCTTCTCTGAGCCCTTGGTATTTCTCCAGCTTCTCGTGTTCCTTCTTCCTGATATTGCTGTCATTCGGAACCGCTACATCGATCACTACGGCCATCTTCTTCTGTTTGTCTACCACCACTATGTCCGGTTGGTTAGCCACCACCATTTTGTCCGTCTGTATCTGGAAGTCCCACAGGATCTTAGCTCGGTCATTCTCCACCACCCTTGGGGGCATCTCCCATTTTGACCTCGGGACTTCCAGGTTATACTCAGCACAGATGTTCCTGTACACTATGCCGGCCACTTGGTTATGGCGTTCCATGTATGCCTTGCCTGCTAGCATCTTGCACCCTGCTGTTATGTGCTGGATTGTCTCTGGGGCATCTTTACACAGCCTGCACCTGGGGTCTTGCCTGGTGTGATAGACCCCAGCCTCTATGGATCTTGTGCTCAGAGCTTGTTCTTGTGCTGCCATGATTAGTGCCTCTGTGCTGTCTTTCAGTCCAGCTTTGTCCAGCCACTGGTAGGATTTCTGGATATCAGCCACCTCCTCTATCTGCCGGTGGTACATACCGTGCAGGGGCCTGTCCTTCCATGATGGTTCCTCGTCTCCCTCCTCTTTCTTGGGTTTCTGCTGCCTGAGGTATTCACTGAGCACTCGGTCAGTTGGGGCCATCTTCCTAATGTATTCTTGGATGTTCGTTGTCTCATCCTGGACTGTGGTGCTGACACTCACCAGTCCCCGGCCCCCTTCCTTCCGCTTAGCGTACAGCCTCAGGGTGCTGGACTTGGGGTGAAACCCTCCATGCATGGTCAGGAGCTTTCTTGTCTTTATGTCAGTGGCTTCTATCTCCTCCTTTGGCCAGCCTATTACCCCAGCAGGGTACCTGATCACGGGCAGGGCGTATGTGTTGATGGCCCGGATCTTGTTCTTACCATTCAGCTGACTCCTCAGGACTTGCCTGACCCTCTGCAGGTACTTGGTGGTTGCAGCCTTTCTAGCGGCCTCTTCATGGTTCCCATTTGCCTGCGGGATCCCCAGGTACTTGTAACTGTCCTCTATGTCTGCAATGTTGCCTTCTGGTAGTTCAATCCCCTCAGTTCTGACTACCTTCCCTCTCTTTGTTACCATCCGACTACACTTCTCCAGTCCGAACGACATTCCAATGTCATTGCTGTATAGCCTGGTAGTGTGGATCAGTGAATCAATGTCTCGTTCACTCTTGGCATACAGCTTGATGTCATCCATGTACAGGAGGTGGCTGACAACTGCTCCGTTCCGTAGTCGGTATCCGTAGCCAGTCTTGTTAATGATCTCACTGAGGGGGTTCAGGCCTATGCAGAACAGCAGTGGGGACAGAGCATCTCCTTGGTAGATCCCGCACTTGATGGTAACTTGTGCTATGGGCTTGGAGTTGGCCTCTAGTGTTGTACGCCACATCCCCATTGAGTTCCTGATGAAGGCTCTTAGGGTCCCATTGATCTTGTACAATTCTAGGCATTCCAGTATCCAGCTGTGGGGCATTGAGTCATAGGCCTTCTTGTAATCAATCCAGGCAGTGCACAGGTTGGTCAGTCTGGTCTTGCAGTCTCGGCTGATTGTTCTGTCTACCAGTAGCTGGTGTTTTGCACCTCTGGTATGCCTTGTTGTACAATAAATTCAAAGTTGTATATATATATATATATATATATATATATATATATATATATATATATATATATATATATAATACAACTTTGAATTTATTGTACAACAAGGCAGTTAAAAAATTACTTTTATTCTGAAAATAATATTTGATGTTGATGATATTATTATTACTACTTTCCACATTAAACGCAGATATTGGCAGCATGTTGGTGCAGTGGTCAGCAGTGGCGGGTGGGGGGGATGCAGCCAAATATCAGTAGTATTGATACCAATGCTGGTATTCTTTATGTTTGAGTGATATTAGTGTGATAGGATTGATACTTTGTTTCTATCCTCTAAGTGTAATATGTAGCCCACTGAACTGTGTTGCATGTGTTGTTAGTGGGAAAGAAAAATACCTCAAACATGCAACATGAAAAATGTCTGAATCTTGTTGACTGTCGCGTCCATTTTTTTTATAACCTGAGCACATTTAAACAACAGAAGCTGACCCAAAGTCCTTTAAAGACTGATACGTTTACAATGCATGTCTCCAAAAACAAAACTTGGCTATATGTAGTTTGTAATCCAAAGTGCTCTGAGTGGTTAAAAAGACAAGAAAAGTGCTATGCCATTAAATAAGCACCCTTAAACACTTGGCAAGTGTTTGTGAAGTTGAAACTTTAATTAGATGTTTATTTGACCATTTTGATTCCAAAACAATTCACCACCTTCATGACTTCCAGGGTTCTCTAACTAATTACAACTTATCCACTCTCAGCAAAGTTTGCTCCTTTGTGTAATGATGATTTCCCACATATTACTTTAGTGAATTTTGAGCCACAAAAACAGCTCATAGTCTCACTTGATAGAAAAAGATAGGTGTCTTTGTTTCTCAGAATGGATCATAGTGTAGCGGGTCAGGGCTGTTTGGGGTTTTGTTTTGACAGCTATGTTCTGTTGTTCCAGGTGGCAGCGTTATGTTGCCATGGTTACAGGTGACGCGCTCTCTCTCTCTCTCTGCGACTGTGTGTTTCTGGGTGGAGAGAGCACCTTTTTTTGTTGTTACGCTAGAGCTGCGCCAAGCGGTTGTGTTAGCGTGGTGTGTTCGTCTGTTGAATGTTAATAAACGGCTATGCTCCCTGGCTGACTCTGCGGGAAGCAAGACCAAACGATACCTCTGTCTGCTCCTTGTCTGAGCTCGCCACATTGGTGTCAGAAGTGGGATAGTGTCATGGCTGGGTCTGTGCTCCAGCATTTTAAGTTCATTGTATATTGTGTATTTCTGTTTTTAGTATGGGGAAATGTTAAGTTCTTGTTTTTGCAGTATTAGTTAGAACTTGAGTCTTTGGGTTTTGTCATTTATTGTTTGGGTTAAGCTCATCTAGCTCTCTTAAAGCCCTAAGTTGCCTTAGTTCTGTTTATTGGATCTCCTCATTTCCTCTTCCCCTGGATCTTAGTCTCATTTGCCCTTTGTGTTCCACGTCTCATGTTGTCAAGCCCATGTTGTTTGGTCTGTCTCATCATGTTTCCTGTTTTATTTTGAAAGAGTCCTCTGTTCTTTGTTCATTGCATTTAGTTTCACTTCCCCTGTCCTGTCATTAGGTTAATGTGTGTCAGCTGTGCTCCCATGTGCCACTTCCCTTGATCATCCCTTATGTGTATTTAGTCTCTGTGTTTCATTCAGTCTGTGTCGCGTCGTCTGTGTAACCTTCTCAGTTGTGTCTCGTCATAGTCGTCACAGTTCTCATAGTCACAGTCATAGAATTAGTTCTCGAAGTTTCATAGCTTTATCACAGTTTCATAGGTTTTTCTTAGTCTGTTTTCCAGTTTGGTTGTCTTGCCTGCACTCGTCTCAGCTTTTGTTTTGCCTTCTGTTATCAGCCATAATAAAGGCTTGCATTTTGTTAAGTCATGTCACGTCTCTTTGCCTATGTCTGCTCTTGGGCCCTGCTCTAACTAACATACCAGCGTACCGCGCTGTGACAGGATAGCTCACCCTCGCTGGAACAGAGAGAGATATACAGAGGCTGGAGCAAGCCGTCGAGGAGCAGCGGCCCATTGTGACAGACACTAGGACAATGCTTCGTGGGCTGCCTCTGGCGACCGATACGTCGAGCCCCCGACAGCGAGCAGTGATGCCTACAACGCCAGCTAAGGTACCGAAATACAACGGACTAACCCCGCTAGAGCCCTACCTCTCACAAGTACGGCTAGCAGCGAGGCATAGTGGCTGGAGCGACGAAGAGGCCGCTACGCACCTAGCGCTAGCATTTGAATGAGATGCACTGCAGGTACTGCTTGACCTATCCCCGGCAGAGCAGCATGAGCTCCAGGCCCTCACCATGGCACTAGAGAGGCAATTTGGGCAGTGGCACTCCACTGATCAGAGCAGGGAGCAGCTGACCAACTGGAGCCGTCGGGCAGGGGAGAGCCTGGGAACCTTTGCAGCTGATGTGTTGCTATATGCTCGTCGTGGCTACCCGGAGTTCCCAGCAGCAGCCTGTGAGGAGCTTAGCCTGCATGCTTTTCTGCGAGGACTCTTTCCAGAGCGGCTGCGCCAACACATCCGGCTGGCCATGCCTCGAACTCTTCATGAGGCGCTCCTTGAGGCCGAAAGGGTCGAGCTGGTGCTCGCCTCGCGACCTAACCAGCAGCAGCGCTGGAGGCGTCCCCATCGACTGACTACTGCTACTGGTGCGATGAGCCTGGCCAAGTGCCGCGCGACTGCCTGGCGCCCGCCCCAAAGACCAGAACTATGTGGCCTCAGGGAAACGAGAGGGGGAGCAGTGTAGCAAGAGGACCACCGCTCCAGCTTCCTGCCCCCCTCCAAGAACAATGCATGGTGGTGGGCCTAGCTGGGCACCTCAAGGGACTCTACCTGAGCTGCTGATTTGAGGACCAGCCCTGCCGGGCCCTGGTGAACACGTGGTCTACCATTTCCCTAATACGACCTGGTGTGCTCCCTGGAACGTCCGGGCCACTGATGGGTTGGTCGCCCACCGACACCCAGCTGATGACAGTGAAGGAGGAGAGAACTGACATGTGGGAGGCGGCACGACGCCCAGGCTGGACAAGGGTGTCAGGACAGGGGCCTGAAGTGAAGGCCTACTACTCCCAGTACAACAATCTGAAAACTCACGACGGCCTCCTATACCGGAGATGGCAGGCCCCCGGTCAGGGCAAGGGTCTCCTGCAGCTGTTGGTGCCTCGGTCGCAGGTACTTAAGCTTATATTATATTAATGCTGCTATCCTGTATATATTGTACATACTATTGTTTGAGTACTTACGATTGTTTTTTTTGTACCTTTTATATTTTACATTTATATTTATTATTGAAACTTGCACCAAGGGAGTGGCACTCCAATTTCGTTGTACTCTGTACAATGACAATAAAGGCTATTCTATTCTATTCTATTCTATTCTTGTCCACGGCTCGGTGGCGGTCAGCCGCTATGGGAATGCCAAAACTCTCCGCTGTCTCAGGGGACGGTTCTACTGGCCTGGTTGTTGACGAGATGTGGAACTTCATGTGCACTGCGGTGACACATGCACGGCACGGAGGGCCCCACTCAACGCTCCACTGCCCCCCTGCAGCAGCATCGGGTGGGGGCCCCGATGGAGAGAGTGGGAGTCAAGTCAAGTCAAGTCAAGTTTATTTATAGAGCACATTTAAAAACAACCAAGGCTGACCAAAGTGCTGTACAGTAAATACAGATAAAAATACAATAGAACACAATTTCGTAATAACACCTCGCTGATAAAAATAAAATAAAAATATATAAAACAAATAAATTAAACCTTTCTAAAAGCCAATGAAAAGAGGTGAGTTTTAAGAGCGGTTTTAAAAGTTTCTAGGCTTTTGGAGAGTCTGACGTGAGGAGGTAAACTGTTCCACAGTCTGGGTGCAGCCACAGCAAACGCCCTCTCTCCCTTGTGGAGTAGACGTCCTAGAGCTTTTCCCCGTCACAGAGGCAGGGAACCGGCGCATGTTGGTGGCCATGGACTGCTACAGGAGGTGGAGGGAGTGGCCGCGGGTTGTTCATGACTACACCCGCCAGGCCCAGGCCAGCACCAGAGTTCGACTGAAAGGAGCCTGCAACACCAGGTGCCGAGGGGGAGCTTTTGTGCCTGGTGACAAGGTTTGGGTGTACTGCCCGGTTCACAAGGGAGGAGTGTCCCCCCAAGCTCTGCAGTCACTGGCAAGGGCCGGCGGAGGTTGTGGAGCGGCTAATAGAAGTGGTGTACCGGGTCCGCATGCCAGGCCTGGGGCACATGGTGATGTTGCACCAGGACAAACTCTCACCGTACCGACCGCTCGCTCCAGCACCCGCTGGGGCAGGGGATGCTGGTGGCACCCCATGTTCTGATCCGAGTGAGTCTTACCCCGCCGGTCGAGAACGGTCTGTGCACCGAAAGACATTTGCAGGACTTTGTGTTGGGTAATGGGATTGTCAGATGACTGACCCCTTAGGTGGGGGCTATGTAGCGGGTCAGGGCTGTTTGGGGTTTTGTTTTGACAGCTATGTTCTGTTGTTCCAGGTGGCAGCGTTATGTTGCCATGGTTACAGGTGACGCTCTCTCTCTCAAATTCAAATTCAAATTCAAATTTTATTTGTCACGTACACAGTCATACACAGTACGATATGTAGTGAAATGCTTGGACAACTGCTCGTGACCTAAAGAAAACAAAAAAGGAAAAGGCTATGAATAAGATAGGAAATAAATATGAAAAATTAAAAAGGGTAAATTTAACTAGGAAGGAATAAAATATAAATTAAGGTTAAAAATGAAATAACTGTACAACACAAATTAGAATGAAGGGTAAATTTAACTGGGAAGAATAAGATAAAGATAAATATATAAATTAAAGTTGAAAATAAAATAACTGTACAACAAAATACACAATATAGAACTATATAAGAATGTATGAAGAAATCTAAATATAAATAAATATATACACAATAACAGCAGCTGTACAAGTATTAACCGGAAATGAAGAATATAGTGACCAGTGTTGTGCAAAACCAAAGTCCAGAATGTCCAGTGTGTGTGTAAGAACCATATGTGTGGGTCAGTACTGTGTGGTGGTGTGATTGAGAGACCGTATCGCCTGCGGGAAGAAGCTCCTCCTCAGTCTCTCTGTGTTGGTCTTCAGGGAGCGGAATCGCTTTCCTGACCTCAACAGAGAGAACAGTCTGTTGTTGGGATGGCTGAGGTCCTTCATGATCTTCCTGGCCTTGGTCCAGCACCGCCTGCTGTAGATTGAGTGCAGGTCAGGGAGCTCGGAGCGGATGGTGCGCTCAGCTGACCGCACAACCCTCTGTAGAGCTCGTCTGTCCTGCATGGTGCTGTTCCCGAACCAGGTTAAGATGTTTCCCGCCAGGATGCTCTCTATGGTGCACGAGTAAAAGTTCCTAAGCACCTTGGAGGGCAGTTGGAAGTCTCTCAAGCGTCTGAGGTGGTAGAGACGCTGTCGGGCCTTTTTCACCACGGTGTTGATGTGACAGGACCATGACAGGTCCTGCGTGATGTGAACTCCGAGGTATTTGAAGCTGTCCACTCTCTCCACTGGGCACTCGTTGATGACGGGGGTCTGGTAGTTCCTCTCCTGCTTAGTGCTGAAGTCCACTATCAGCTCCTTTGTCTTACTGACGTTTAGAAGGAGGTTGTTCCTCTGGCACCAGTTCTCCAGATTCCTAATCTCCTTCAGGTAGGCCGTCTCGTTGTTATCAGAGATCAGGCCCACCACGACGGTGTCGTCAGCAAACTTGATGATGGTGGTGGAGCTGGTAGTGGCCACACAGTCATATGTGTACAGAGAGTACAGCAGGGGGCTCAGAACACACCCCTGGGGGGCTCCAGTGCTGAGAGTGGTGGAGGCTGAGACATGTCCGCCCATCCTTACTGCCTGTGGTCTGCCAGTTAGGAAGTTGGAGATCCACTGACACATAGATGAGCTGAGTCCCAGATGCTCCAGCTTGGTGGTGAGTGTGGAGGGAATTATGGTGTTAAATGCAGAGCTGTAGTCTATGAAGAGCATTTTAACATAATTCCCCCTTCTAGTGTCCAAGTGAGTGAGTGATGTGTGGAGGAGATGAGAGATGGCATCGTCTGTGGAACGAT
Source organism: Maylandia zebra (assembly GCF_041146795.1). Taxonomy (NCBI): domain Eukaryota; kingdom Metazoa; phylum Chordata; class Actinopteri; order Cichliformes; family Cichlidae; genus Maylandia; species Maylandia zebra. The sequence continues at coordinate 32,683,442 of NC_135171.1, read as the reverse complement.
TTGGACGGTAAGCGAACTGTAGTGGGTCCAGTGTGTCTGGTAGTGAAGAAATGATGAAGTCTCTGACCAGGCGTTCAAAGCACTTCATCACTACTGAGGTGAGGGCTACAGGGCGATAGTCATTGAGAGAAGCAGGGTGGGGTTTCTTCGGGACAGGAACAATGATGGACTCTTTGAAGCATGTGGGGATCACCGACTGAGATAAAGAGATGTTGAATATCTCAGTGAACACAGGAGCTAGCTGGTATGCGCAGTCTCTGAGGATACGACCTGGGATGCCGTCTGGTCCTTCTGCTTTCCTGGTGTTCACTCTCTTGAAGGCTCTCCTTACTTCATGCTCGGAGATGACGAGCACGTTTCCGGTGCTGGCAGTATCTTCCTGTCTGCAGCCGTTAGCGCCGCTAACACTAGCATTGTTGGAGACCTTAGCTGCAGCCTCGAAGCGAGCATAGAAAGTGTTCAGCTCGTCTGCCAGAGTCACGGCCGCGTTCGTCATACCGGTTGTTGGTGCTTTATAGTCCGTTATTGTCCTTAGTCCCCGCCACAGGCTCCTAGAGTCACTCTGTTGGAGTTGTGACTCTAGTTTCCTCCCGTAGCGCTGCTTCGCCTCTTTCACCGCCCTCCGCACGTTATATGACGCGGCTTTGTACGGGTCCATGTCCCCCGTCATGAGTCCCGTGTTGTAGGCAGCGGTGCGGGATCTCAGAGCGTCGCGGATGGTTTTATCCACCCACGGCTTCTGGTTGGGAAACGTTGTGATAGTCTTTGTCTCCACGGTATCATCCGCTAGTTTCCCGATGAATCCCACAACCGCTTCCGTAAACACGTTGACGTCATCGTCGGAGCTGTTTCTGAACATGCCCCAGTCTGCGTCATCGAGTGCGTCCTGTAACGCGGCCACCGATTGATCCGTCCAGCGCGCGACCTTCCTCTGAACCGGAACTTCCTGTTTCAGCCTTTGTTTGTATTTTGGCATGAGGAAGATGGCGGCGTGATCAGATTTGCCAAACGGGGGGCGGGATTGTGCCTTGTAGCCGTCCTTGACCGTAGTGTAGCAGTGGTCCAGTGTCCTTTCACCCCTGGTGGGGCAGGTGATGTGTTGATAAAAGTTCGGCGCTGCGCGTTTGAGGTTGGCGCTATTAAAGTCCCCCGTCACAATAAGCGCAGCGTCCCGGTGTTGTGTCTGGTGCTGTGTGAGTGCCTCATGCAGCTCGCATAAGGCGGTGACCGTGTCCGCTTGTGGTGGAATATAAACGGCACTTACAATGACCGATGTAAATTCCCGAGGTAGATGAAAAGGACGACACATGATGGACAGTAGTTCCAGATTTGGTGTGCAGGAGCGTGTGAGAGGAACAACGTTCGCACTGTTGCACCAGTTGTTGTTCACCATTAAACACACGCCGCCTCCCCTTGACTTCCCCGAGTCCCGTGTCCTGTCCATGCGGTGAACCGAGAAGAACTCGGCCGGCTGGATGGCGTGGTCCGGCACCGCTGGGTTCAGCCATGTCTCGGTGAAGCAGAGGAGATTGCAGTCCCGAATGTCTCTCTGGAACTTTACCCTGGCCCTGAGGTCGTCAAGCTTGTTCTCCAGTGACTGGACGTTGGCGAGCAGGATGCTAGGCAGAGGTGTGCGGTGTGCACGAGCTCTCAGCCTGTTCCTGACACCGGCTCGCTTCCCTCTAGGCCGCCGCCGCTTCCCTTTGTTCTCCCTCGAGATTTCACTCGGCCAGCTCGGATCCGGAGTTAAAAACTTCGAATTGTGAGTACATTGTATACCAATAGAAACAAGAGTGTCACTGTCATACCTAATGTACCCAATGGTGATGATTTTGCCGATTTAGAAACGCTGAAAACTAACTTAAAAAACAAAGACAAAGAAAAAGTGGTCGGAGCAGTCGTGACGGCAGCCGACCTCACCGGCGCCATCTCTCTCTGCGACTGTGTGTTTCTGGGTGGAGAGAGCACCTTTTTTTGTTGTTACGCTAGAGCTGCGCCGAGCGGTTGTGTTAGCGTGGTGTGTTCGTCTGTTGAATGCTAATACCTGGCTGTGCTCCCTGGCTGACTCTGCGGGAAGCAAGGCCAAACGATACCTCTGTCTGCTCCTTGTCTGAGCTCGCCACAATAGACTTGATGCTGTATTATTATTTAATGTTTTGCATTCTCTATAAATTACATCTTTCGCAATAATTACATTTTAAAGAGAGCGTTTTTGAAATGAAAAAGGAAACTTTTATTGAAATGATCAAATGTAATGGAGAAGCTTGGAAAGAAGCGCCAAAGAGTGCTGGAGCAAGCACCTGTCACCAATTCCTGCCATTTCCTCCTTCTTCAAATGAGCACAGTTCAAAGCCTGAACACAATGCAGTGTCACTGTTTATCCATTTGAATAGGAGAGTGTGAAGACTGCAACAATGGGATATACAAAGACAAAGAACCTTTATCATATGAGAAAACATGTTTTCCAAAGGAACAAACATTCACTGTCTTCCGTCATTATTATGATAATCTTTTGTGATATATCTATTTTCTGATATATCAGTCTGGTCTTCGCCCCTCCCGTAGCACTGAAACAGCACTAATAAAAATAACCAATGATCTTCTTATGGCAGCTGACTCCAGTTTACTTTCCATTCTTATTCTCCTCGATCTGAGCGCTGCCTTCGACACTATTTTTCACTCCATTCTTCTCAGTAGGCTAGCCTCCATCGGTCTCTCCCATACTCCACTAGACTGGTTTAAATCATACCTATCTGATCGCACCCAGTTCATTCAACTCAAATCCTTTACTTCTCAGCCCTTTCCTCTGACCACTGGCGTGCGTCAGGGATCTGTCCTGGGGCCCCTTCTTTGCATTATCTACCTTCTACCGCTTGGACACATTTTCCTTAAATACAATATCCAGTTTCACTGTTATGCCGATGACACCCAGCTTTATCTGTCCACTAAACCTGATTCTGCTCTTCCCCCATCCTCCCTCACCCTCTGCTTAGCCGAACTAAATTCATGGTTCTCTTATAATTTTCTCAAACTCAATAGTAATAAATCCAAGCTCCTCTTGGTAGGCACTAAATCAACATTATCCAGAACCAACTGTTTCTCTGTCACTATCAATAACTCGCCGGTCTTTGTTTCTTCCTCTGTGAAAAGTTTGGGTGTCATCCTCGACAGTACTTTCAATTCACACATTAATAATGTTACTCGGTCTGCATATTTTCAATTGCGCAACATTGATCGTCTCCGTCCTTTTCTCACCCCACATGCCACTGCCATTCTTATCCATAGCCTTGTTACTTCCCGGATTGATTATTGTAATTCACTTCTTTTTGGTCTTACTCAAAAATCCATCCACAAGCTTCAACGCATCCAGAACTCTGCTGCCCATATCATCACCAGGACCCCTTCTATCCACCACATTACTCCTGTTCTGCAGCAGCTTCATGGTTTCCCGGTCAAATATCGTATCAATTTTAAAATACTCTTGTACACATTTAAGGCTATTCATCATCTCTCCCCTCCATATCTTTCTGATCTGGTTAAGATCACACCCCATCTCGTTGTCTCAGATCTACTTCTTCACTCTCCGTCCCCTCCCCCCATCTTGCCACCATGGGGAGCAGGGCTTTCAGCTGCTCTGCTCCACGACTCTGGAATTCCCTACCTCCTGATTTAAGAAATATCTCTTCCTTCTCTCTCTTTAAGTCCCAACTCAAAACGCACTTGTTTCAAAATAGCTTATCCCACATAACCTCTCCACTCTGCTCTTTTAAATTTGTTTTATGTCTTGTGCTTTTATGATTGTGTAAACTGCTTGCTTTTATGTTGCTTTTTATTCTAATATGTACAGTGACCTTAAGTGTTTTGAAAGGCGCTTTCAAATAAAATGTATTATTATTATTATAAATAAGGTTATGCTTGGAAAATATTTGCCAGACTGCAGCAGCAGGATCCTGATGGTTATTTAGCCAAACTACCAACATTAGAAGTCACACAGGGTTGTATGTATTTGCCACCCTATGCTGTACCCTTCATTAGTCAGCTTGGCATGTACTTTGGGATTTAAATACCAGGTGTACATGTCAAGGTACTGAGCAGAAAACTCACAAAATTCCTGAATACATCCTATGAGGTTTATAGTTGTAACTGAATGACATTTTTAAGTTAAAATTAGAGGTTACAGTCTTTAATCACCTATGAGCCCACTATAAAATAAATAGTGTAGGGCAAAAATCTCATCCATTTGTATCAGAAAGCTATTATGCATATTTTATGACTTGGTATTTTAACACTTATAAAATGGTGTTACTGGAATGCATCTCAGATGTGAACAGTATGAATCACAGTTATACTCTGATCAACATCCAGAGGCATTAGACATGATGCTTCAGCATAGAGAAGTGAGGATGTGAGGAGTTCCTCCTGTGTCCAGTGTCACAGTGTTGAACAGGAGATAATGTCAGCACTGTAGAGATTAATCTGCTTCAGCTAAGGGCAGAGATTAAGGCCATCCATGAAAGTGGGACAACATGGCATCAGTGCTTGGCTAAATGGAACTGCTGTTTATGAGCTTGAATAGCGCCGCTCTGTGTACAGCACTTAGAGGAGAAGGTACAGCATCCTGTCAACAGAAAACCAGGATATTCTGTATTTAACCTCCCTGAGTGTAACAAAGGACGGTTGATTGTCTGTGGCTCACCCTTAGCTTTCTGTGAATCTCTTAACATGAAGTCAAGAAGTTTTCAGCTTGTGTCATTACAAGCTTTGAGTAAGCACGGGGTGAGAGCTTTTTAAATCCCATTATAATACTTTAGTCATATAAATTTAAGACATCCTCATGGATTATTAGGAGTGGTAGACTTGTAAATGTTAAATAACATTGTTACAGCCTCCTAAATGCATCATAACTCAAAACATGGCCTCATATTAAGCAACCTTTATCATTATCCCTACTGCTGGTCCCAGTGACTCACCATTACTCATACATCAAACCCCTTAAATTAGAGCTAATTGCAGTCAGCATCATAAACAAGACACGTGCATATTAAGAGTCGTTAATGACCACACAACTAGCTTATAATTTGTGCGTAACAAGCACTTTTAGTGCTCATGCTGACTGAAGAGACACAGCTTTATTGCACTCTCACATATTAAGATAGTCCCAGTCTTTGCATTGATGCAGCTACAGAGCATCTGAAAATCAACCAGTTAATTATAGAGCTAGCTGAGGTTAAATCGGTAACAACTGTCATTAAAGAAGCCAAGGCGCATTCAAAGAGTAAAAGTGACACATTTATTAGTTCTTTCTGGCAAATTGGAATCAGATCTGACTTCAAGCATTTACAAAACACCTCCTTAATTACCTTGTATCCCATAAGTTAGTTTCTTCGTATGTGACCTAATGCATGAATCACAATTTGCCCACATCATCTCTCCCTCTCTCTGTATAGCTGCTATCTGTATAAAAGATCTGTATGTTTCCTTTTATATCTAGGAAACAAACATAACTGGTCTGCTTAAAGAAACTGCTCAAAAAGTTTCCAAATAATAATAATAAGACTAATATAAAATGGAGCTGAGTTACTATGATATACAGTGAACATTTAAAGGGACATTTTAATTTAACAAATGGAAAGAGTATTTACCTAAAAATTCTCATTAGTTACTAAAGGTTTGCCTTTGAAAATATAAAATTGTGCACTTGTGATATAAATAGACTTTGATAGTCCTCTGACCCTTTACAGATCGATTAAAGCTTGTGATGTAACCATAAAAGAAAACATTAAATAAGTCCATTGACAGTTAAATTAAAGCTAAATTTAGTGTCAAAATAGCAGTTTGCATAGCAATTTAATAGGGATATGGGAACAATATATGACTCTTAAATGTCAACTAAAAATAATGAATGAAGATCACTTTTATATGAAAGCGCAAACAGGCAAGACTTGACAAAGTAACATGATTTATTGAGAACCTGTCAACTGTAGACAGTCATTGTCTCTTAGTGACTTTTAATTATTGTTGCCCTCAGTTTCTTAACTACATAGTTATAATTAGTGACAATATAACTAAATTATTGAGGTAAGAATGCTAATTGTAACCTCAATAACATCACCATTATCTGAGGTTTGTTTAAGGAGCTTGGAAAGAAAAAAAAGCATCTGGACTTCTTTAAGTTTCTTGAAGACATTTCATCTCTCACCTGAGAAACTTCAGTTTTAAGAGCAATTGGTGGAGAGTCCCAGATTTTAAACCATATTGGAGTGGCTCCAAGAGGGTCATTGACCCCCTATTGATCCTCTACCTAATCACACGAGCCAAGGTGTGAAAACGGGTGTGGGTCACAATCAGCCAAGGTTTTGGGTGAACCCATTGTGAGACCTTGCCCCACCCTAATATGTGATTTACTGAGAACAAATGATAAGATGTGAGTGGGCATTAAGGCGTATGGGAAGGGATCTCAAAACTGGATTATAGATGGCAGACAGTTTGAGTCATAAACTATCCCCTCTGTTCAAAGATGGTCGTTCACAGTGGATATAGATGGCTTCTTTCACTCCTCTTTCAAATCATCTGTCCTCTCTGTCCAAAATGTGAACATTGGCATCCTCGAAAGAGTGATCTTTGTCCTTTAGATGCAGATGGACCGCCGAGTCTTGTCCCGTGGAGGTGGCTCTTCTATGTTGTGCCATGTGTTTATGAAGTGGCTGTTTGGTCTCTCCAATGTAGAGGTCTGAGCATTCCTCGCTTTGCTGTACAAGTTTGTGTTTGGATCTCCCTAGTTGGTGTCTGACTTTCTTCTCTGATTTGATGAAGGCCCAGTTAGGATAAACACATTTTAAGAGCTTTATTTTGTGTGTGTTCCCTGTTTTTCCCCTTCTAGCTTAGAGGGAAAATTTTCTGCCTGGTGTTTTAGGGTGGAGGATCAGCACCTCCAAATCTGAGGCCATGGTTCTCAGCCGGAAAAGGATGGAGTGCCCACTCCGGGTCGGAGTTCCTGCCTCAAATGGAGGAGTTCAGGTATCTCGGGGTCTTGTTCGCAAGTGAGAAGGGAGCCGGAGATCGACAGACGGATTGGTGCTGTGGCTGCAGTGATGCGTATGCTACACCGGTCCGTCGTGGTGAAGAGAGAGCTGAGTGTAAAAGTGAAGCTCTCAATTTACCGGTCAATCTACGCCCCTACCCTCACCTATGGCCACGAGCTGTGGGTAGTGACCGAAAGAACGAGATCGTGGATACAAGCGGCGGTAATGAGCTTCCTCCGAAGGGTGGCTGGTAGGGATGGGTATCGAAAACCGGTTCTTGTTGAGAACTGGTTCCCACTATTTCAATTCCTTGGAATTGTTTGCCATTTTTCCCTTATCGATTCCAGTCGCCCCGAATGATGTCACCACGTTGCGGAGCTTCATTTACCTGGCAGGAAACATGGCGGCTCAAACGCTAAAAAGTTGGATTATACTTTACGAGAATGGAAGACAACAGGGCAACTTGCAATACTTGCAAAGTAGATATTTAATTTAAGGGAGGAAACACTACGAATATGCAAAAGCATTTGCTCACAAAACACGCGATGACCTTAAATGAATGTCGTGTTTTTAATTCCGCTCCGGACTCGTGAATCTCAACCCAGCAGCAGTGGTGGTAACGTTTGCACGTCCTCTCCCGTTAATGCGGCAGGTAAATAATCAACTAACAGTGCATATTATGTTAGCGCGATCTGCCTTATTACAAAACCTGCCATTACTGTGCATTTAGGTGACCATGATGAGAGAGACAGACAGAGTCTGGCTGGCTAAGATGCTGGCAGTTGTCGCTGCAGTCTACCGGTAGCGTCTCCTTTCAGGCCAGGATAGACGAATGTCACCGAGCAGTGACTAAGTTTGTGGTCAAAGGCTTGCACCCATTTGCCACAGCAGATGCCCCCGATTTTCGGTAAGTGAATTTGTTTAATTGTAGGCAGAGACATTACTGGATATTCTTGTGTAATTGCTACAGAATAATTTATGTTATACTTTGTTATTGCTACAGAAGAATATTTATTTTATTGTTTTACATTTACAATTTTTTTTTCCTGGGGACCCTGTGACACCCCATTGAAGAGCCATAGGCTGTGGATCTCTTAAGATCTCACTGCTGGGTTTGTAAGGCCATGTTACTCCTAAATTTCTATCTTGTTCAAAGAGAAGATATAAAACAAAGTTCTAAGCTAATCGACCTTAGTGTTCTCCTTTTTTTTAAAAAAGAATCGATAAGAGAATCGATAAAGAATCGAATCGTTAAACAGAATCGAAAATGGAATCGGAATCGTGAAAATCTTATCAATACCCATCCCTAGTGGCTGGCCTCTCCCTTAGAGATAGGGTGAAAAGTTCAGCCATCCAGGAGGGGCTCAGAGTAGAGCCGCTGCTCCTCCACATCAAGGAGGAGCAGCTGAGGTGGTTCGGGCATCTGACAAGGATGCCTCCTGGGCGCCTCCTGGGTGAGGTGTTCCGGGCATGTCCCACAAGGAGGAGGCCCCAGGGCAGATCCAGGACATGCTGGAGAGATAATATCTCTTGGCTGGCCTGGGAACGCCTTGGTGTTCCCCTGGATAAGCTAGAGGAGGTGGCTGGGGAGAGGGAGGTCTGGGCTTCTCTGCTAAGGCTGCTGCCCCCGCAACCCGGCCCCGGATAAAGCGGAAGAAGATGGATGGATGGATGGTGTTGTAGGGTCCTGATTTGAGGGTCTGATGTTGAAGTTTCCATACTCCTCAATATGCACAGCACAGTCCAGAAATGGCAAACTGTCTTCCTTTGTGTCTTCTCTGGTGCACTTTTATCCACTGAGTTGATGTGAGCAGTGAAGGATTCTACTTCTTGTATTTGGATCAGAAATCGGAAGTTAACAGCAGCTCAGATTAGAGCCCAGATAAATGCCACACAGAGTTCCAGTAGCAAACACATCTCTACATCAGCTGTTCAGAGGAGACTGCGTGAATCATGCCTTTATGGTCAAATAGCTGCTAAGAAACCACTAAGAAAAAACAAGAAGCAGAATAGATTTGTTTGGGACAAGAAACACAAGGAATGGACATTACACCAGTGGAAATGCTTTGGTCTGATGAGTCCTGAATTTAATATCTTTGGTTCCACCTGCTGAGTCTTTGTGTGACACAGAAAAGGTACAGGGATTGTTTCTACATGCACGGTTCCCACCATGAAGCATGGCGAAGGAGGTAATGGTGTTGGGGTGCTTTGCTGGTGACACTGTTGGGGATTTATTCAAAATTGAAGTCACACTGAACCAGCATGGCTACCACAGCATTCTGCAGCAACATGCCATCCCATTCGGTTGCGTTTCATTGGACCATCTTTTATTTTTCAAAGGGACAATGACCCCAAACACACCTCGGGGCTGTGTAAGGGCGGTCTGACCGAGACGTAGAGTGATGAGTGCTGCGCCAGATGGTCTGGCCTCCACAATCACCTGACCTAAACCCAGTCGAGATGGTTTGGGATGAGATGGACCATAGAGTGAAGGCAAAAGAGCCAACAAGTGCTCAGCATCTCTGGGAAGTCCTTCAAGACTGTTGAAAAACCATTTCAGGTAACAAGCTCACAAAGCTCATGCCAAGAGTGTGCAAAGAAGTAATAAAAGCATCGGGTGGGTACTTTGAAGAATCCAAAATATAAAACATGTTTTGAGTTATTTCACACTTTTTTGTTTACAACATGATTCCATATGTGTTCGTTCATAGTTTTGATGCCTTCAGTGAGAATCTACAATATATCATGAAAATAAAGAAAAACCATCAAATGAGAAGGTGTGTCCAAACTTTTGACTGGTGTGTATGTATATACAGACATAAACACACATACACACAGTTATAGATAGATTGATAGATAGAGTGCAGAAGGGGAAGATCTGCAGTGTCTCCCCCTTCTGGCAATAACAGTAATTGAATGATGATACTTGACTGAATTTTATGTCTGCATTGAACAACAGCCAGTTATAAATGGTAATCCACGATTTTTTCATTGTCTGTGACTTTATTTTTATTATTTATTGAAATTTTACTATTTGTTATACTTTGATCCTCCCTTTGACAGGCTAATAACAGATGAAGAACACGTATCCCATCGTGACATCATTGCCTGTTAGTTTTCCCAAGCAAAAAGTATGCATCATTATCATGTAAACACTATTCAGGAGTTGCTTGAAGAATACAACAAAAAGCTGTTGACCCCACTGCCAAAGTTCCCTGATCCCAGAGCAGTGGAGCATCTACAGAATGACCTGGAACTAGTGTGATAAATGGAACTTCCACCCCATAACTCACAGAACCCAAAGGAGTTGTTGCAGGTGTTCCCCAGAAGTCAGTGTTCTGCAGGTCAGAGCGGTCTTTTGGCGGCAGGATCGCTGTATATGCTAGTGTATATTATTTATAATATAATTTGTCATTAAATAGAAAAATGCTATGAATCTCAAAGCCATTGTGCCATAAAAAAAATCTCAAAGGGTTATGACATTGTGTAAAATGAGCATCTTGCAAATGAATTACACGTGTTACGGTTGCAAGCATTTTCATCATCATCCAGACGGAGGTTCAGTGTATAACCTAGATGGCTGATGGACTGTGTGACTTCATGCCTTGATACAATGTGACAGGTAATATGATTAATTTATGACACAAGACAATACAAATATTTTAACAGGGTAACTCATAATTAGATTTGTTTATTTCATTTCTTCTGTCTTTTTACATTAGAGATTTTCATCATATAAATACGTTATGTGGAGGCTTTTGCGATCATACATTTTAATTTGTAAACCATTATTTGTATGGGAGAGGATCACATTGCTTTACATTTAAAGTAACACAGCAGAATATTTTAATACCTGAATGTAAAAAGGTTATGTAAAAAACCCTCCAAAAAATGGAATATGTCACTTTATGATGTGGAAAAAGTGTTTATAAGATCTTTGAAACAACAAATATGCTCATAATTACTGTCATGGGTGGTGTAGGAAGGAAAACAACCCAAATAAAAATTAACAAGATGACAGGACCTGCGTTACAGGCAAAGACAGCAAATCTGAACAAAGCTAGTTGAGAGTGAACCTGTAATTGATTAAAGGGAAAAATTTGAAGGCAGGCGAACTTTCAGATGTAAGGACTTGCAGCAGTGTCTTGAACATGTGGCATTGTGGCATTTGATTGGAGTAAGGGCCAGTGTTAATTATTAGGCTGTTACTTGATGGAAATGAATAGTGAATCTGTTGGCAGGTGCAGCTTAGTTAACAGAAAAAGTAGGACAGGTCATGGTAGACAGGTTGTGAGTGGCAGATCTGGAAAGTTCCTGAAGGTTGGAGAGAAATGAGATGTGGATGGAGACAGGGACAAAGGGGCAGACTAAGCACAATGAATAATAATGAGGTAGTCATTGTGACAACTGTACAATAGCCTTCTTATTATGCTGAACTTTTTTGATAATAAAGCAAATTTGCTCTAAATTCTAACTTCTGAGATTAAAAAGAGGGAAAGAGCTTTTGAGATATGGAGTGTTTACTGAAGTCCCACTATTTCCTTGCATTGCTGAAAGTGCTCATCAGTTTTGAAAACTAATAAATGTAACACGTTACGGCAGGAATGTCAAACTCATTTTACGTCACAGGCGATACCAGCCCATTTTGATCTTGTGTTGACCAGACCAATAAAACTGCCTTTTCTACCAGTGTACAGAAGTTTAACTACAAATTTAATACTGGACCTATTTTATATAAAAAAATAAAGTGCTATTTTAACAGAAAAAAAAATCCATCAACGGAACTCTGCGGCCTTAAATTTTAAGTAGTAAATGTTTAAAATGACTGAAATCTAACTTTGGTGTAGCATGAATGACCACAGGGGAGGTCATTATCAGCAGAAAAACTGTAAAACATATTAAACTACAATTAAAAGTCCAAAATTGCTGTTCTCCTTCACATTTTCAAAAATTATCCAGTAGGCCAGATTGAAGTCTTTGCAGGCCAACACTGGCTCCAGGACCTGATATTTGACACCTGTTCTGTCCTCACTAGATGTGGGCGTGATTTAGCTTATCCAGTTTGACAGACAGTGAACAGAATGAAAAGAAGAGAATGCTTTGAACTGAGATTCTTCTTTACTTCGATCTGCATCTCCAGTTTACATGCCATGTTACTAGGCTTCTTATACAAGGTATCCCTTATCCATTTTCATCCTCTCTCCTTTCTCTTTTCTTTTGTAAAACTAAATAAACACAAAACAGATAATTACCTTCTCATTCACTGAGCATACATAATGTAATAATTGAAACTTAGTTTTCATGACAACCAGCAAAAACATAAATCTTAAGGTTGCCTAAATTAAACATAAACATCACCTTCAGTTAACTAGCATTATTGAACATAGCAAGTTAGCAAACACATGCTAATATACAGTCGCTAGCACAAAAGTAGCTTACAAATGAGTAATGACCACACAGCTGAAATAGTAACTCAGTATACTCACATTACACATGCATCACAAATCAGATAGTTAAGGTTATAGTACTTAATGGAAACTTACAGGCATGTGTGGGCAAAGGTTTCACCTCCACTGAGCACTTGTAGCAAACTAGCTGGGCATAACAACTTCCCAAGTACCAACTGTGCTGTACTGTAAAACATTGTTTTAGTGTGTTCAATAAATGTTTATCTTGTTTGGCCCGAGACCTAAGGTGTGCCTTGAGTTTTGGCCCCCTGTGCAATTGAGTTTGACACCCTTGTGTTAAGGTTATAACAACACAACACCGTAGTGTTTGACCAATAAGACATGGTTTCCTAAAAAGGCATTGTCTATACTGCATTTTAGCTTTTACAAAGTTACAGACATGTATTGCCTTCATCTTGAAACTAAACAAGGGACAGGGAGGGTGTGGGTGTGTTAACACATAGTTTTTATATGTCACTTATTTTTACTCGTGGAGCATTGACGCTTCATGCCAAATATCTTTGGCTCAGATATAGGACTGCAACATGGCTTTGCCAGATGTTAATGCTTTCTGCCAGGATCCAGTGCAATCTATCCATTTCCAGATGGATTTCCTCATTTCATTAGCTCTTTATTTGGTCATAAGCCATCTTGAGTAACCTCTGAAGTACCATCATAGCTGATGTGTTGGTGGAAATACCTATATATAGAAGGCCCATACACATGTAAGATTATATTGTACTTTACATGTCCATTTCAAGAGAGACAGACTGAGCTTTGTTGCTTTTTCCAGCTGGATATTTCTAGTACTAATCAACATTGAACAAAATTTTATAATTAATGCCCATAAAAATCTTATGGTAGTCCATGAAATGGTAACATTGAAACATTGTAATTAATTTAAGAGACCTCAGTTTCATTGCCAATAAACGACTGTTTTTGCAATTTTTCACCTTTTCATTGCCTATACTATTTGGTGTGCAACAACATTACTTAGGTGCGGGGTTTAAAAAAGATGACAGCAAAATTTTAACTGAAATCTATTACTTTTATAACCATGCTGGCTGCCATAAAAACAAATAAATAAATACATACATAAAAATATCCTTCTACACTAAAAATAGTACATATTTTGTTTCTCATTGCCCAGAGAACCTAAGGCTTTCGTCAATGACATACAAGGGGTTTTGTTTTGTTGCCCAGATGTAGCTGCTTATGCTATACAGTAATGTTTTAGTTCCCATGAACCATGTTGGGTTTTGTGGTTACAGACAAAGAAGTCCTTCCACCTACAGATGAGTTAAAACTACTTGAAGAAGTCTGAAGCACAATGATCCATGGGCTTGCCACTATCTCAGATAAGCAATCCATGTTCTTTTATTGAAGCAAGAGCTTTTTTCTACTCTGTAGAGGTTTGACTCTATATTGCCAGTACAGACCTTTATGAATAATGGCCTGTTACATTCGTGATCCCCTCTCCCCAAACCCACTCCAACCCCACACATCTCCAATCATTCTTGTAATGGTACAGTGGGAGAGTGGTGGGATATACTTGCTTTAGGCAGTAATTACCCAGGTCTGACTGAGCTTATAGTTTTAGTTCAACATAAAGAATGCCCACCCAGGAAATTAGATTGTGGTGAAGCTTGTAATTAAACAGTTACTGTAAATGTCAAGGAGCCACTGACCCTTGACACACATTGTTCTCCTAAAGCAGCCTGTCACTGATGTTTGACACATTGTCAGTGAGGGTGCTGACATTTTTTTTCTCATTAGTGTGCTTTAAAAATAAATAAGCTGGTTTAAGCTGCAAGGTTTCATGCCAAATAACTGTCTGTCAATTTAAAAAAAAAAAAAAAAAAAAGGCAACCATCAAGAATTATTATAATATAATTCTAATATAAAATCAGGAGAAACTGTGCCGTTTCTGTCCTGGTCATGGAACACTGCACCAGCTCTTTATCCTTCGGAGGATATTCTAGGGTGCGTGTGTTTTGTGGGCCTGGAGAAGGCATTTGACCATGTCCCTCAGGATGTTGTGTAGGGTCGCTGTGGGAGTATGTGGTATCAGGCCTGCTGTTATAGTCCATTTGGTCCCTGTATGACTATAGTGAGAGCTTGGTTTGTTTTCTGGCAATATGTCAGTTTCTTTCTTAATAAGTGCTGGATTCTGCCACAGCTGCCCTTTGTACTGATTCTGTTCATAATTTTTATGGACAAATCAAGGCTATTGATTTATCTGTGGATCTACATTCCCACTTATGGCCACAAGCTGTGAATAATGACTAAAAGGATAAATTCAGGGATATAAGTGGTGGAAATGAGCTTTCTCTGGAGGGTGCCTGGACTGTCTCTTAGAAATCTTGTTAGTATGTCAGTTATTAGGGAGGAGCTCAGATTAGAGCAGCTACACATAAAGAAGTTAGTAGAGGTGGTTCAGGTATTACACTAGGATGCCATATTTTAGGGCATGCTCATCTGTGAGTAGTCCCCAGCACAGACCCAAGATATGGTGCATGTGATATCTCTCGGGCTTGAGAACACCTTGATGTCTTACCAGAAGAGCAGAAGGATGTGGCTGGGGAGAGGAACCAAAGAGGTCTGGACATCTTTGGTTAAACCAGGTGTGCAAACTGTAAGTCACAGAAAATGAATAGATGGATGGATAGATTGTAAATGTTGGCCAGGCACTATAGTAACCTTAAAAACACAAATACAAAACACACAAAAACTGCCAGTATTCTTGGTGAAGCATGTTTTCATTCAAAATTGCCATTTTAATTTAGATTTCACATCCTGCTGCAGTTTGAATTGCTCAATTTCAAATAGAAGTGTAAGAACACCAGTTTTTCATGTCTCAGCACATAGCTAATCTTACTCCTGATTTTAATGACTCCCTTTCTTCATTTTTCTCCCTCTCCACTGAGTTCTCTCGAAACGTATTGTTCTTCTGGGAAGAATTTTGGCTTTCGCTGCCATCCTGACACAAAAATATCTGCTTCTGCTATCTGGTTAATAAGTGTCTTAACTCTGTGGTTACTATACAATATTGTGGCACAGCTTACGCACATGTTTCCAAGATCGACTCAAGTCTCTTTGCACAATCACTCACTTGGAATAAACCATCTACAATATGTTCCCCGGAGCGATTGCAAAAGAGCAATATTTGTCAGACAAACAACAGTTTCTTGTTAAACAGCCTGCCCTTTAAAAGCGACAGCCTTAGATATAAAAGCTCATTAGTGACTTTCTCTGCCTTTTTCCTAGCTCCTGTAATGATCAGTCCATCAATTCAGCAGTGTAAGTTCTGTGGAAAGATGCTAGAGAACTTGTAGACACGACAAGACAATGACATTTTTAAGATGTGATATCTCACATTCTGTGCTGATCATACATGTCACTGTTAATTGGCTGCGCTGCTTATTGTTGCTGGGTCAGTACCTGGTGGCTAACACCTTCAGTGCCACTGTATAACTCACCAGTACTTTATACAGTAAAAATAGAATTATTGTTTAGTTTTACTTTTTGTAAACACATTGGAGCAAAACGTTCAAAACCTCAAAACCACTTTAAATAGATTTTTTGTGTGAATGTACAAAAACATTTAGACAATGCTATTCTGCTATTTTAGTCAGCATCTCATGTTATGCGTTTAAGGGTCAACACTCTCCTGCAAATAGAATTTCAGCATGAATTAGTTGATTATGTGTATTAATAATGGCACTGGATCAATTAACCTTTCCAATTTCTCAAACAAAGTCACATTTCAAATTATAAAATTCTCCAGAGTGTGCTGTGTGACTCATACATATATGACACAACTCCTCCAAAGAGAGATTCCCCCCCCAAAAAAATTGTCTTTGGTTTGAACAAAAAAAATAAAAGCTAAGCTTATATATCGAACCTGAATGATGTAGTTGAATGATATAACAGAGTAAAGACCAGGCTTTTGACCTAATTTATATTAAGAGGTTCACTATGCTGCGATGGAGTAAAAACATCCTTTCAGGTGGCAACTTCACTCCATTCTCACCGTCCCTAAAATGGGTTATTAGATAAGATAAAACTGGCTCAAATTAGGCGCTTTAAACACACTTTGTGTAGAGAACAAGGAGCTTTCATCAATTCTTTTACCACATTTCTAGTGACTGGGAACATTGCTGGTAAAGATGAATGTGGGGGAGGGAATAGTCCACATGGACATCCTAAAATATATTTTAGGATTTTTATAGATGTGTATAAAATGGGATTGGGCTGTAAAACAGAAACACCCATATTGAGAGAAACATCACCTTCTGGGAGCCAACCTGGCATTGCTTGTGCTGAGGTGGAATCAGAGCATGGACATAAGTATAATAATTTTGTGTTGTTAAGCTTTGCTGAACTTTTTTCATTATTTGGAAGTTAATGGCCATTTTAAAGATGGCAAAGTGGTTGTATACAGCAGTGGTTGTATATGTGTTTTGTCAGATGTGCACCTCAGTACAACAGCTCTGTTTGGGGCTTGTTTACCAATTAAATTGCTAATAAACACATGTCCATGAGATAGCACTTAGCGATGATACTAAGTTAAAATGCCATTAGTTTCAAGATGAGTTTTCTTTTATGTACTGAATGACAGTTCTTTTATTGTCCAATCTATAAAGTTTAATGGTTTTACTGTCCATGTTATAAATAAAAAGAGTCAAAAGATTTTTTTAAACAACAGTTTGTAGCGAACATTAAAAAGCCAGTGTATCAAGAAGAACCTGGAAGGCGAAGTTGTTTGTTTAAATTTTATGATTTCTAATTACTGTATTGATTCTGACTACTTCAAGCCATTTTGCATTATTCAGTAAGGAATTAGAAAGTTTTTGTCAGGAAAACCAAGACAAAGTTTGAAAAAAGGATAATTTGCCAGGACCTTCAAGTTGGAAAAAAGACTTGTGGGTTCCATGAAATGGAAAAAAAATTTATTTTTAAAGTTTTTAAAGCAGATCAGTTATGTTTGCCTTTTCTCTCCTGAAAAAAGATCAATACCAGTTCATTGTGGAACACAAAATTGCTAATAAGCACAACAAAAGAGCAGGGCCGATTGTGCCAATGATACTGTGAATTCTAAGTTAAACACCACTATCATCTCTACGAATTTATACTGATCCTATTATCCCATAATGTCCTTGTGCAACACCACAGGTACTTTTTCTTTTTCTTTTGGTGTATATCTTTCATCTCTGGAGTTTTCTAAAGCATGCAAACAAATAAATGCAATTTGTTAAATAATTGGAGCATGGCAATTGACCTGTTCTTACTTGCTCTCTGTTTGCCCGACATTTTTCCCAAGCTCTGAGAAGATAACACAAACTGAATAAAACACTATAACACCATGGTAACACCGGCAATAGACGCAGACTGAAGATCGTGTTTAATTTAATGGTCCAGATGGCTGGGTAGAGGCTTCAGTACTAAATCATGACTGTTAGAAGTCTGCATTGCACTTTCTGGCAAAGAAGTGGCCATGTACTGTTCTGGCAAATACTTCAAATATATATGAATGCAGTTTCTTTGTCACCCTATTATTAGACATTATATTTATTACTACTGTTACACTTAAATGTCCTATTTCATTGACATCCCCTTTTCCCCAAAATAATAATAATAATAATAATACTTCCACTGTAAAATGAAGATGAAGAAGTTGGGGTTATCATATGAACATATGAACCTAAAATGATTCAATGATGAATGTGCATCTCCCTGATCCTAATCCTAAAAGTTTTGGCATCCTGTAGCATTTGCAGCTACCAGAAAAGAAAAAAAGACCCTTTTGGATCCATAATCCCTGTTGAGATCACATACTATCAGTTGATTGTCTTGTTCAGCAGATCCACACACTGTTTAGCTAAATATGAGTTTGTACCTGGTGAACTTTTCATTTTGTTTTTCATTCAAAATGATAAACTGAAGTAACTTGAGGCCTCCTGATAAAATTTTTATCTATTAAAGCCATTTTTAGCAAAACTACTGCATTAAGGTTGCAAATGCTTATTCTGTAAAAGTTTGAGAGCACAATTTAAATATTAGTGTTGCCTCAATTATTAATAAATGCAAATTGCTCATAATTTTGTTCATTATCTTACTTCATGGAATTCCATGTTTTGCATGCCACTGTTTATAACAATACTGGCTGAACGAGGGTCAAACAGTTCAAATGTGGTTGATCCATGTTACATGTGCCAAGGAATCTCTGAGACAGTCTGTTCCCTGTTAGTTTTTCTAATGAATTTTCAATAAAATTTTAATATAACACATTGAAACAATGCATGAATCATAAATAATTTTTTTTTTAAAAATGTCACGAATGTTTTGAATTGATACACTGCCAAACAGTTCCTTGCTTCTGACACCCTCCTGATTTATGTTTATAATCTTCTCAGATCATTATTGCCAAATGCAGACATTGTTTTAAAGCACCAACAGCCCACAATATATACAGCATTATCATTAGTTATATGCAAATCACAAACGGGAATACATTATCTGTGGATGATTTGTATCAGTAATTAGATGCCAGGGAGGCAGGATGGCTCTGGATATTTGATACGGCGGACCTACGGCCTCAGTCTCTGTCTGGCAGGTAAATTCATTCTAATAGCTGGATTAGAAGAATAGAATACAAGAACAGTATCAGGCATTCTAGTGAAGTCTGGTTCTTCTTCTCTCTAATGTGCCTGCACATTCAATTTGAATGCTGCTACTGTCAAATACAGTAATGACCATTTCTTTTTACTGATAAAAATAGCATGCACATCATGATTTTGTAAAATGTTAATGTACATCTTAGTATTGTAAATCAAGCAGATTGAGTAACAAAACACGCTGGAGATATTAACACAGTGAGATATGAATTTATCCCCTTGTGAATCACAAGTACACATGTTATGCGAGTACACATAAAACACCAAACAAACTCATCTGCATGTTGAATTAATATTTATAAAAGCAGTGTAATGTGTATCCCACTGATAGTCTAATGTTTGTGTCCAGGAGAGAATTAGAGAAGGAAGCCAAGTGCCTCTTGTGCTCTCAGCATGGGTGCCCAGCATAAACAACAAACTCTGCACATCATCTTGCTTCTTTGATATTTAGTTAGTGTTGCAGCAGTGCAATTGAAAACCGAGAAAACTAACTGGGGTCACGCTCCAGTTTTGTTTGTCAATTTCTGATGCATCGCAAACAGTTGACCATATAATAGCCCACTCTGTCTGAAGTACGCTTGTAATTGAGATAATTAACTGCTGTGTGTTTAATAATGCACAAAAATGGTTTGGAGTCTTCACACACCCCCGTTCTCTGCGGCCTGCTGGAGCGGGGGGGGGGGGGGGGGGCTAGGAGGAGAAGTTGGCCATTCGACTGGGGTCTGGAATGTGGGGCCTCCCTGCTGCTGCAGAGTCGGGGCGGTCTGCTTCTCCCCACCCCAGGGAAAAGGGTAACACCACCTGGGTCTGGGTGCAGTTTCCCCCTCCAGGGGCAAGGGTACCTAGACCCGGGGCTTAGAGTACGCTTGGGGAGTACAGTGTCTCTCTATGTCTATCTCCATGTTGGGTGAGTGTTGAGTAATTGCATATGAGAGCATGAGGGTGGGAATGGATGTTTGTATCTGTGTGTGCCTGTTTGTCTGTGTCCATATGTCAGGTCGGGTATCAGACGTCACCTCTCTGGGGACATCCCAGGTCCTCCAAGGTATGGAGGCCTATCTCCCCCACCACTTCCCCTACCAGTGGCAGACGCCCTCAGACATCAGTGCGTTGGTGGTTCTTTGTGTCCAGAGATGGGCGTCCAGGTACACACCGGCTCACTCCTTGGTGGCTTCTTATTGGGGCCTGGAGCCTGGGGCTCGCTCGGGCCACTTCGGAGGTGGGGTGCCCTCGGTCTCTCGGCCTGGGGCTCAGTCACTCTGGCACAGCTGGCTGCCGGCGGAGCTCACGGGCACGTCACTGCAACCCCCCCCTGGCTTCTGCTCCGCATCGGCTGAGTGACCCCTCATCTGGGACTCTCCTCAGCTCTTTCTGGGATAGTGGCGCGGCTGCCCCTCTGTTGGTCTTCCTTGGTCTCTTGTGTTCTGAGGGCCTTTGGATGTCTGGAGTTTTGATCTCCTCCATACCTGCTTCATGCCCTGGAGGACGGGGCTGTGGCTCCCCACACCCTCTAGCACAGGGGGTGTCAAACTCCAGGCCTCGAGGGCCGGTGTCCTGCAGGTTTTAGATCCAACCCTGGGTCAACACACCTGAATCAAATGATTAGTTCATTACCAGGCTTCTGGAGAACTTCAAGACATGTTGAAGAGGTAATTTAGTCATTTAAATCAGCTGTGTTGGATCAAGGACACATCTAAAACCTCGAGGCCTGGAGTTCGACACCTGTTCTCTAGCAGATCATTACATGAAGGAACCTTTTAAAACAAGCGCGTTCATGCTCACAGGTGTACACACGGGTGCTCACACACACAAACTACACCCTTTTTGGCTCCTACCTCAAAGCACACTGTGCGCTGTCGATCTTACGTGCTGCACAATAATGTTTAATATTTAGTATTTACAGTTATATTCCCATAGATCATCGTGATGTTGTTTATTCTATTGCTCTCGTTTTCTTCTGCTTGTTTTCTTTTTTCATTCTCAACAGGTGAAATTAAAAAAGTATCTACTGTTATCTATTATTAGCTAATTTATTGTGATGGTGTTGTTTTTATTATGTTGCTCTTTGGTGATCGTGGTGATCCAGGTGTTTTGTTTGTTTTTCTTTTTTTTTCTTCTCCCCTTTCTCACCATCTCTTCTCCCCTCTATTTTTCTTTCTCTCCCTCTCTTTCTTTCCTTCTTTCTCCCTGTCCTATCCCCCAGTCATGTCTGTCCCGTCTTTAAAAAACAAAAATAAAATAAATACATAATTATAATAAAGGTCAATCAAATGGACCAATATGGCAAGGCCATGATGATCCACTTGGTAAAGTAAATCCACTTGGCATCTTTCTTTAATTAAACAGACTAAATTTAAAACACATGTGACATAAACTCACAGTGCATTATTGCCATCTTAGGCCTTAAGCATGTATTCTAATGTCTCCTTGCAAAAACAAAATAAAAAAATGATTGCAGCTCACGAGGTCAAACATTTGGTTGGAAAGGTCATATGAACAATATGATTGAAATGTGGGATTTTTGCTAATAGCACTTTGTCTGCTTGTGTACAGGTGGTGAATAAAAAAATGATTAAGAATATGCTGTACAACAATTAAGGCCATGAAAAATGATTACTACATGTTTAAAGTAAGGCAATTTCACCTTCAGGCTGAAAGGTCTGAAGGTGTAGTGTAGAATAAATCCTATGGTTACAGTGTTAAAAGTCCAGCTCTAAATGTGGCACTGTAGAAAATGCATCTCAGATTAGAAACTTCCTGCAGAGTTCATTTAATGAAACTTTTAATTTGCACATTTTAAGAGCCTAATAATGTGGTTTTCTGCTTTAATGCACGAAGTTTTGAATTTTTATTTATATGAAATATATTTATCCTTTATTGATGTGAAAGACAAAGAATATTCTGTAAAGGGCTTTCCAGATAAAATACAAAGTGCAATAAATTTACTGTGTGTGGAAATATGCGCAAATAGTTCATTTGAGGCCCTTGTTAGTTTTTGTACTAGTTTGAGGCAGTTGACATCAGCATCGTCAGACAGAGGAGTGGCACTAAATGTGACTGAAATCCAAGTAAAACCCTTTAAAAATTACATTAACTACACCAAACAAAAGTAAAATGTAAAACAAGATGAGAAACTATGCAACTAGGTTTCCTTCAATTAATTTGATTTTGTTTACCATCCAAGGTCCCCTACAGTTGGGGATAGTGTGTTTGCAGGTCAGTGTGGCTTCACTGCATTTGCAGAAAAATTCTCAATTTTCAATCTAGCATTGGGGTATTGGCACCTGCTCTTGTCGCTCATCTTCCACATGATGCACTGACTAATCTAGCGTACCCTTCCCTAGCTGCAAATGTGTTTAGTGAAGGACAG
The DNA here is from genome assembly GCF_041146795.1 of Maylandia zebra. NCBI lineage: Eukaryota > Metazoa > Chordata > Actinopteri > Cichliformes > Cichlidae > Maylandia > Maylandia zebra. The sequence goes on along the minus strand of NC_135171.1, from coordinate 32,660,926 downwards.
ATAAGACCTGTCACATATGAAATCTATTTTTCTCCCCACCTCACCTTACTGGTAATGTCCTGACAGATGTAATAGCCACAGCTGATGTTGTGACATGAATAAGGGAAGGAAGTTAATGGAACATTCAAATCTCATTGCATGGCTTCAACTGACTGATTTTGAATTGTGATGCCGAGACATGTATATTTGCGTATACATGTCGCAAAACGCTAGTCTAATTTTATTGCATTTTTAATGTATTTATTTCCAGTCTGGTGTAAATTAGATTATTGTTATTGTACCTTTAAAATTTCGACTTGACTGTCAGTCTTTAGAAATGTTAAAATTGCATTGCTTTGTTTAGCATTGTTTGGTTGAAGGCTATTAGCGGTCACGGTCAGATTGTCAAATAACTCACAACATTTTGCCAAGCACGCTGTCAATATTGAATGCTGTCCCTCAGTTTCTAATGGGTTGTTTGCCTGTCACTGCTAAAATCCTGTGCTTTTTCTGAGTATAGTGAGAGGCCCAGCAGTGCGTCTTTTTTTTTGCTGAAGGAACCTGAGTGTTTTAATGCTAGGAGAAACATTTTAACAGCTGTCAACATAATACTCACCCAGTCAGATCTCATTTCCAAAATCCTGTTTGGGTTGAAACTATTTTCTTTTTATTAAAAACAAATGAAACTTTCTCTGCTTGTCAACTATATGAAAAAAAAACAAAAAAAAAAAACTCCTGGTCCTCTTTGTTGGACTACATACTAGAGGTGGTTTAGAAACCATTTGGCTGGGAAAAGAAGTAGCTGAATTAGATATATGGAGTGAAATCAATGAAGGAGGTTGACATGAGCAATTTAACCTCAAATTATTCTGAACTATTAGCAGAGAAAAGTCTTTTTGCAGCGCCATGTTGTTGCAGCGCCTCCCCCTCCCTTTCTCCCTCCTCCCCACATCTGAAATTCACTGAGGAGATGATGGAGCGGGTCAATGCTGGGCTCAGATCTACCCCCCGGCCCAATCCCTTTTTGTCCCCCATAAACCCCCCACCAGAGCGGCCAAAGGTTCGCCATCGAGCCCCAACCTCAACAGAGCAATCGAAGTCACATTGCCCAGCCTCGTCCCCCTTAGTTCCTCCTTACCACCTTCATGCCCTGTCTCCGCAGTCTGATGTGTGATGTGTGGAGGGTCCGGGCTGCGAGGATTATGGCAGTGGTGACTTTTCCCAGGAGAAGCTGGGACCCTGTTTACTAGAAGGTTTTAAAATTTCTGTACTTTTAGGTGACAGGAGACATGTGGCCTGGTCAAAACACAGAGAGCTGCACTCTAAAAGATCTTTAAACATAGTAAACATACCTTGTGTGCCACAGACTGCTCCCAAACACGAGGGGACAAGTAATACCTCTAAAACACTTAAGTTGGCTTTATTAAACGTTAGATCTTTGGCTGGGAAAACATTTTTAATTAATGATTTAATCACTGAGCACAGCCTTGATTTTATGTTTTTAACTGAAACTTGGTTGGACCAAAGTAACAGTGGAGATGTTCTCATCGAGACGACCCCTCCTAACTACAGTTTTATCAGTGAGGCCAGGGTGAGCAGGAGAGGAGGGGGGTTGCTGTCTTATTTAATGAATCATTTCAATGTAAGCAGCTATCTCCTGGAAGTTTTCAGTCTTTTGAATATGTGGCTTTACAGCTGAAGGCCCATCCAAAGTTGTGTTTCTTAATGTTTACAGGCCTCCCAAATACTGCACAGACTTTTTTAATGACCTCAGTGAACTGCTGTCTGTGATCTGTGTTGATTTCGACTGTAATTATTGCTGGGGATTTTAACATCCATGTGGACAACCCTCAGGACAAAGGGACTAAAGACCTGAGTAACACTCTGGGCAACTTTGGGCTGACTCAGCATGTAACAGAGGCCACACATAATAGAGGACACACTCTTGACCTACTGACCTCCAAGGCCTGAGCATTCCAAAGGTTACTGTGTCTGATGTGGGCGTGTCTGATCATTACTGTGTTTTCTTTGAAAGTAAAATCTCAGCCCACATAAATATATCAACAACAGTGATCACAAAACGGTGTATAACTGAACACAGTAGTGCAATTTTTAACCAGGTCTTCCCATTAACACCTGACCTGTCCGGAGGGTCAGTCAATGAGCTCGTCAATAGCTTCAATGCTAACATGTTAAATGTAATGGACACAATTGCTCCCATTAAGGTGAAGGTTATCTCTGGAAGGAAAAAGTCTCCATGGAGAAACTCCACACTAGTGAAAAATGAAAAGAGAGAGTGTAGGAAAGCTGAGCGCAGATGGAGAAAAACAAACCTCCAGGTTCACTATGACATCTATAAAGAGAAACTTCACAATTATAATTTACAACTGAGGAGTGCAAGGAGGTCCTACTTCTCTGACATCATCACTAAAAACAGCCATAATGCTCGGGTCTTATTTTCTACAGTTGACAGGCTAACAACCCTCCTGTGTCAGTGGCAGCTGAACTTCATTCGACCATGGCCTGCAATGACTTTGCCAAATTCTTCACAGAAAAAATCAAAAAAATTAGACAAGCAATTGGTACATCAACAGCAGATCCAGGATATGTACTGTGTCCACCAAAAAACTGTTTAAACACCATGAAACAGTTTCAACCTATTAACAGCAAAGACCTGGAGGACATCTTAGGTCAACTGAACTCCTCCTCCTGCTGTTTAGATGTCCTGCCAACACGTTTTTTCAAAAAGGTCTCAAAGACTTTAGAGTCAGACCTGTTACAGATCGTCAACTTTTCTTTATTATCAGGTGTGTTTCCAGAATCACTAAAAACTGCTGTAATAAAACCTATACTGAAAAAGGACAATCTTGACAAGACACAAATGAACAACTACAGGCCAATCTCAAATCTCCCATTTTTAAGTAAGATCATTGAAAAAGCAGTTTCTCAACAGCTCAGTTACTTCTTTAAACAGAATAACTACTACGATGCCTTCCAGTCAGGTTTTAGACAGAACCACAGCACTGAAACCGCTCTGACCTAAGTGTTCAATGACATATGTCTGAATACAGACAGTGGAAAAATGTCAGTCTTAGTTTTACTGGATCTCAGTGCAGCATTTGATACAGTTGACCACAACATATTACTCAAACGACTGGAGAACTGGGCAGGTCTTTCAGGAACTGTACTAAACTGGTTCAAAACATACGTAGAAAACAGGATATACTTTGTATCAATAGGTAACTTCACATCTGAGCAGACAAGTATCACATGTGGAGTTCCCCAAGGTTCCATCTTGGGACCCCTTCTGTTGAACATTTATATGCTCCCACTGGCACAGATTATAAAGAACAACAACATAAACTACCACAGCTATGCAGATGACACACAAATATATATCACAATGTCACCAGGAGACCGAGGCCCTGTACAAGCTCTTGGTAAATGCATTGAGGAAATTAATGACTGGTTGTGCCACAATTTTCTCCAGCTAAACAAAAACAAAACTGAGGTAATAGTCTTTGGCGCCAAAGAAAAACGATTACAGGTCACCAGAGAACTTCAATCTATACACCTAAAACCCACAAACCAGGCGAGAAATTTGGGTGTAGTGATGGATGCAGACCTAAACTTAGAAAAACACATTAAGACAATAACAAAGTCAGCTTACTATCACCTCAAGAATATTTCAAGGATAAAAGATCTGATGTCTCAACAGGACCTGGAAAAACTAGTCCATGCATTCATCTTTAGTAGGCTTGACTACTGTAACAGCATCTTTACAGGTCTACCTAAAAAATCAGTCAGACAACTACAGCTCATTCAGAACTCTGCTGCTCGAGTCCTCACTAAGACCAAAAAAGTGGACCACATCAGTCCAGCTCTGAGGTCTTTACACTGGCTGCCTGTCCATCAGAGGATAGACTTTAAAGTTCTGATGCTGGTCTATAAAGCTCTGAATGGTTTAGGACCAAAATACATCAATGACCTCCTGTCCCAGCATGAACCTTCCAGATCCCTCAGGTCATCTGGATCTGGTCTTTTATCAGTTCCCAGAGTCAGAACCAGACACGGAGAAGCTGCATTCAGCTTTCATGCTCCTTATATCTGGAACAAACTCCCAGAAAGCCTCAGATCAGCTGAAACACTCAGTTTATTTAAATCCAGGTTGAAGACTCGCCTATTCTCAGCTGCATTTGAATAAAGCACCAAATCCACACTTCTAAGCTTAAATTTCAAAACTTACATTTAACTACTGATTTTATCTATTGTTCTGATTTTATCTGTTTTGATTTTATATACTGTTTTGTTTGTTTATTAATTAGTTTGTTTGTTTGCTTGTTTTAATCAATTTTAAATCATGCTTTTTATTTGTTTTTGTTTCTAATGTCTCTGTAAAGCACTTTGAATCACCTTGTTGTTGAATTGTGCTATACAAATAAACTTGCCTTGCCTTGCCTTACAGTTAAAACTGACCCCGCCAATTTATACAAGATTTTTAAGACTGCTGATTTTGCTGAGGAACAAAAGACATTTTGAAAATCACATTTCTTTCTTTCTTTATTTGCTGACAACTAATGGAAAGTATAATTGAGACTCCTAATTCACTCTGGTGACTTTTTTAATATATTCAAAAATAACTAACACATTCTATTTATCCATTTCATAAAAATCTCAATTTAAGCCATCCTTTGAAGTTCTTTCCCAGAAACGACTCTACCTAATCTGAAAGAATGAAGAGCAAATTTTAGTTATGCCAAGTTGAATTTAATCACTACTAATTGCTGACCTTAAAAAAAAAATCAATTCATTATGCAATTTTCAATGATTAACATGATTAAGGAAAGATTATTGAGGGCACTTCACAATCAGCAGTGAAAACTGGGGCATGGACAAGCCACAATGGCTTTCATTTCAAAAAGGATCTAAAATTAACAAAGAACTTGCTAAATTATTGTATCCTTAGAGTTTGGGATGTGTTTTCTGGACACATACCACCAATAATGATCCAGGTAGTGTCATGGGTCAGGGCTGTGTGTCGGACAGGGTCATCTGCAGTACGGGGGCCCCACAGGGAACGGTTCTGGCTCCGTTCCTCTTCACCATCTACACTGCAGACTTCTCCCACAATTCCACCCAGTGCTTCCTGCAGAAGTTCTCTGATGACTCTGCAATAGTCGGCCTCATCACTGATGGGGACGACAAGGAGTACAGAGGTCTGACCCAAGACTTTGTGGACTGGTGCCAGCTGAACTACCTCCAGATCAACGCCAGTAAAACCAAGGAACTGGTGGTAGACTTCCGCAGGCACAAGCATTCTCCACTGCAACCACTCAACATCCAAGGTATGGACATTGAGGCTGTGGACAGCTACAGGTACCTTGGTGTTCATCTGAACAATAGACTGGACTGGACTCATAACTCAGACGCCCTCTACAGGAAAGGGCAGAGCAGGCTGTACCTGCTGCGGAGACTCAGGTCGTTTGGAGTGGAGGGCCCACTCCTGAAGAAATTCTATGACTCTGTTGTGGCTTCTGCTATCTTTTATGGCGTGGTCTGCTGGGGCGGCAGCATCTCTGCTGGGGACAGGAACAGGGTGATCCGAAGGGCCAGCTCTGTTCTAGGATGCCCTCTGGACCCAGTGGAGGTGGTGAGTGACAGGAGAACGGCGGCTAAGCTGTCATCCCTGATGGACAACATCTCCCACCCCATGCAGCAGACTGTGACAGCACTGAGCAGCTCCTTCAGTGGGAGACTGCGGCACCCACGGTGTGGGACGGAGAGATTTCGCAGGTCTTTCCTCCCCACTGCTGTCAGACTCCATAATAAAGACTTTAACTGATCAAGCACACACATCCATACATATGCAATAATACTAAGTGCAATAATCCTTTCTGTCATCGTTGTATTTTTACTCAGTTGTATATAGTATTTGTATTTGTATTCTATTTTTATCTTATTGTATATTTATTTTATTTTATTCTACTGTATATAGTATTTTATTTTATTCTATTCTGTACAGTTGTGTACTGTATTTATTCTTATTGTATTCTAATTTTTGCCTCATAACTTTTGCACTGTCCACTTCCTGCTGTGACAAAACAAATTTCCCACGTGTGGGACTAATAAAGGTTATCTTATCTTATCTTATCTTATCTTATATTATGGGTCCGGGTCTTGGACCCAGTGTTCTGAGTTTTGGACTTGAAGTAAAAAAAATTTTCTTACATTTTAGCTTGTTTACTTATTTGATGGTGTTTTGAGTTTCCGATGGTTGTTATTTATAGTTTATTCCATGAGTTTCGGGTTTTCCTTTTTTCTTGGGCTCCGTGTAGTTTAGTCTTCATCTATTTTTCCCCTCCTACTACTTAATGGGTGGCTGTAGCTCAGGAGGTAGAGCAGGTCAGCTGCTGATCTGAAGGTTGGTGGTTCAATCCCTGGCTCCCCCAGTTTGCAGCACTCACCGTATAGATAATAATGCTTGTGTGTATGGGGTGAATGCGGCGTGTTGTATGGAGAACTTCGAGTACTCCAGGAGAGTAGAAAAGCACTATATAAGAACCAGTCCATTTACTTGCTGGACATTTCATTCATTGTAATAAAGATTGATAAAGTTTTTCTGTTTATTCAACGCCAAGTCTGCTTTTTGCTTCCAAACATTCAACTCATTTCATATAAAAGGGATTATAGCTCTCCTTCACTTATAACACAATTAAATAGTAAAACTCAGTCCAATTCAGGTATGTGTTATTTTTAACATAGTAACTGGAGGAGAAGATCCAATATGCCAACATATGAACACTTTCCAAAGGGTGGCTTTGTGGACACTCTGTATGGGAGAAGGCTGTGTTCTTTTTTTTCTTTTTCTTTTCTTTTTTTTTTCAGGGATATGGTTGCAAGCTCAAAAGCACATGTTCATAAAGTAAAATTCCATTTAATGTTTGAGTGTTTGTGTTAGATTTGTATTGTTGATTGTCATTTATGCTTAGAAATATTTACTTATATATGCTTAGAGTTTTGTAATTAGTTGTAGATTGGTAGAGGTTTTGATCCTTGATAGTCTGCAAACTTTGTGTGTATTAGACAGCACTTTGGGAGCATGAGCGGTCATACCGTGTCTTATTGTTTTATGGTAGGATTAACGTAGTTGCGTCTGTTCTAGTCTAAGTGCTCTTTGTTTAGATGAACTGCAGGACTTCCTCACCGTGTTATCTAGGGTGAACCATCTAGGGTGAGGGGGAGGCTACCCTCTTCCTGACCAAGGATGTTTGACCCTTTGATCAGCAGTCCACACACACACACACACACACACACACACACACACACACACACACACACACACACAGGCAAGGTACTCTTTGTGTGTATGTAGACGTCATATGTTAATGAACTTATGCATATTCATGTAACCTCAATAAAAGAACAGTGGTACGGGAGAACGGACGAGAGCAACTGGGGTCAAGCGAAGGAACGGTGCCTGTCCGGTTCTCTCCCGTGCACGAGAAACATGAAGAAGCTTGCTTACTTGTGTCTTGCTTTGCAGTGTAATTATATTGTCTTCAACGTTCCAGCGGATGGGTTCAAGCTACAAACCTATCAGTTTGTTTAATGTTTTCTATCTTGAGTTTGATTGTTTAAGAAACTAACTGAGGACTGCATGAACTGACCATGTGTGTGAATGTATTTTCCAAGATGAATCCCATATCATTAAAATTAGTATTTATGTCTATTCCCGTCAAAGCATGGATTTTAAACCACACTTCACATTGTCAGTTTAAAACTAAGTGTGATTATTTTTTTCTTTTTTGAGACAAGTCTGTTCAACACAAACTATGTAAATTTTAATAAATCTGCAAGTTGGAAAACAATAAGGACTTTTGATAGAATAAGCTGTGTTTACAACAAGGTTGTTAAGTCTTTCCAGGTCCAGTTAGAAAAGCTGGAGGCTCTGACTGAAACTAAAAAGACACCAAAAACTCAAATCAGCATTTTATTTGTACCGTTTATCCAGTGGCTATGAATGCATGTGGCAAGAAAACATTTTCTTTGCTCTTTGACGGTTTTTCTTTCTTTGTTTCTCTGCTAGCAAACAACAAAGCCTGCAACAAACATTCATACAGACAAACATTTGGCACTGTGATCAAACACTTATCCAGCCATTCAATGACTAATCATGTATAGACAAATAGAAAATCAACCTGAAACAGATGGCATAAAAGAAATACATTGTTGCAGTAAAACACTTGTTCTATTTATAACCAAATGAACCTCTTAGAAATTAGGATTATGTTATGCAGGACAGATGGGCAATGGATAATGTTGCTTCAGAAAAATGCACATCGAAGGCAAATGATCCAAAACTGAAGTTTAACACCTCAGGAAAATTAGATTCTTTCTCTACAAGCATCTGCATCCGAAGCACATTGCAAAGCATGTGTACATTCAATTTTACCATGTATGTTGTTTTTTTTAATTGGTAGAACATTAATTGTCCAAACTGGTCCAAACATATTTAAATAATTCTACCAGTCTGACCCCGAGGCCTGTTTTAAAGTGTCTGCTAATGCCTTCTTTTTGAGTAACTTCTTTAAACATATGTTTTAGATCTCTGTACAAGTCATAGTATAACAAAACAGTGCTTTGTTTAGCATTGTTTGTTCATGAGTTAAACTCGGATCTCCCATTACAACATGAACCTAGGGCTGTGCCATATGACCAAAATCTCATATCCCGATATAAGAATTCTATCATCCGATAAGTCTGTGTCATCCAGGTCATCGTAGTCAAAGGAGCTTGCAAAGAAAAGCGTCTGGACTTCTTTAAGTTACTTGAAGACGTTTCACCTCTCATCCGAGAAGCTTCAGTTCTAAGGTCAAATGGTGGAGAGTCCCAGATATAAACCTAGTGGGAGTATCCCCCCACAGAGGGACAAAAGGACCCCCTGATGATCCTCTAATCGCCTGAGCCAAGGTGTGAAACTGGGTGTGGGTCCCAATCAGCCAGAGTTTCGGGTGAGTTCATTGTGAAACCTGGCCCCACCTTATCATGCGAATTCCTGGGATCAGATGGCCCAGGATGTGAGTGGGCGTTAAGGAGTCTGGGAAGGGATCTCAAAACTGGATTATAGATGGCAGAGAGTTTGTGTCGTAAACCACTGCCTCTGTTCAAAGATGGTCGCTCACAGTGGACATAGATGGCTTCTTTCACTCCTCTTTCAAACCATCTGTCCTCTCTGTCCAAAATGTGAACATTGGCATCCTCGAAAGGCCAAACGCCAAAACACAGACTTAACAATGTGGTGTATGCTGTACAGTGCAGCGAGGAATGCCCAGACCTCTACATTGGAGAGACCAAACAGCCACTTCACAAGCGCATGGCACAACACAGAAGAGCCACCTCCACAGGACAAGACTCAGCAGTCCATCTGCATCTTAAGGATAAAGGACACTCTTTCGAGGATGCCAATGTTCACATTTTGGACAGAGAGGACAGATGGTTTGAAAGAGGAGTGAAAGAAGCCATCTATGTCCACTGTGAGCGACCATCTTTGAACAGAGGCAGTGGTTTACGACACAAACTCTCTGCCATCTATAATCCAGTTTTGAGATCCCTTCCCAGACGCCTTAACGCCCACTCACATCCTGGGCCATCTGAACTGCAATGTTTCTTTGCAGCCGCTACTCTCCTGCTTGTCTGACATTAAGACTTGGATGACTCTTAACTTCTTACACCTTAATGAAAGCAAAACTGAAGTCATTGTGTTTGGGCTTCCTAAAGATCCCAACTTCTCTCTTGACTTTTTGGGACCCCTAACCTCCGATTGCACTTCTTCCATTAAGAGTCTTGGTGTTATTTTTGACAATGCTTTTAAACTTGATAAACAAATCAGCTCTGTAGTTAAGGGATCTTTTTATCATTTGCGGATTTTAGCCAAAGTCAAGTCTTACCTTTGCAGGAACGATCTAGAAAGAGTGGTCCATGCTTTTATTACTTCACGGCTAGACTACTGCAATTCCCTCTATGCTGGCCTAGATCGTTCCTGTCTACATCGCCTTCAACTGGTGCAGAACGCTGCCGCTCGCCTGTTGACCGGTTCAAAAAAAAGAGACCACATCACTCCGGTTCTCTGCTCTCTCCACTGGCTCCCAGTTGCCTTTAGGATTGATTTTAAAATCTTATTGCTGGCTTTTAAGGTTTTAAATGGCACTGCACCTTCTTACCTGTCAGAACTCCTTAGTACTTATCGCCCCAGGAGATCTTTGAGGTCAGCCGACCTGATGCTTTTAGATGTTCCCAGGTATAAATTAAAGACAAAGGGAGAGAGGGCGTTTGCTGTGGCTGCACCCAGACTGTGGAACAGTTTACCTCCTCACGTCAGACTCTCCAAAAGCCTAGAAACTTTTAAAACCGCTCTTAAAACTCACCTCTTTTCATTGGCTTTTAGAAAGGTTTAATTTATTTGTTTTATATATTTTTATTTTATTTTTATCAGCGAGGTGTTATTACGAAATTGTGTTCTATTGTATTTTTATCTGTATTTACTGTACAGCACTTTGGTCAGCCTTGGTTGTTTTTAAATGTGCTCTATAAATAAACTTGACTTGACTTGACTTGACTTGATCCCAGGAATTCGCATGATAAGGTGGGGCCAGGTTTCACAATGAACTCACCCGAAACTCTGGCTGATTGGGACCCACACCCAGTTTCACACCTTGGCTCAGGCGATTAGAGGATCATCAGGGGGTCCTTTTGTCCCTCTGTGGGGGGATACTCCCACTAGGTTTATATCTGGGACTCTCCACTATTTGACCTTAGACCTGAAGAAGCTTCTCGGATGAGAGGTGAAACGTCTTCAAGTAACTTAAAGAAGACCAGATGCTTTTTTTTTTCTTTGCAAGCTCCTTTGACTATCATCCGATAACAATATAAATCACACAAATGTAACATTTTCTGTAAATTCCGTGAATCTCGGGCAGCTCGACTTGCGGGAAGTGTTTCCAGCTCCGCGTCATGTAGCTGGAGTCGAGTGTTTTAACCAATGACTGTATAACAGATGCATGAAACTACACATTTTTAGACATAAGTTGTAACGGCCGCCGTTTTCTTTGTGAGTATTTATTACACGGCGTGCTGCGGGGGAAAGCCTGTTCTAACGTTTGAGTCTAAGGTTTATTTTTTAGCACCTGGTGGCTCTTTTTTTTACTTCTCATCCGTAAATAATCTGCTCTTTCACGTGATTCAGTTTATTTTGAAAAGTCTCAACAGGATCTTGAGCTTTATTGTGAAAGGTTTATGTGGAACATAAACAAGAGGACACGCAATGCTGTTACCGTCGTTGTTGCTAACCACAACGCATAAAAACAGGCGCTTGTCCGTCTGTAGTGTGGTTATATTAAATGTAAGAGAAAGAGAGAACTTTAAGAAATTAATATAGCCACTAAAGTGACCATCAAAACGATGAAAAAATATTGCCGTAAACAGTTTATTTTGCGACACCACGAAACAAACGATAGTGTAAAATGAAACATAGACGTTTTTATATCGTCATCCGATATATATCATTATATCGAACAGCCCTACATGAACCCTCTAAAATATGCTAGCTATATAAATGCTGTTTTACCAAAATAATTGACAAGCCAGAAAAAACAAATGTTAAAAATACAAAAAAACAAAGGAAAGGAAAATACTACCAATTATTACGGATGATCTGATATCCTTGTGTTGGTGTTGTTCCCAGACCATCATGAAAATGTTGTTCCAGGTTCAACATTGCAAGTGACCAATCACATTGTTGTGACGTTATTCTTTTGCGCGCCAAGCCATTCGTGCATTTATGAAATTCCAATGTTGCAAGGACAATATCAATTCTGCTTACTGTTTATTAAAGGGTTACGGTTAGGGTCAGGGTCAGGGTCCGTTGATCGGCGGACAGAGGCGGTTTCACGCAGCTTTAGTACAGTTTTTTGTTTTACGCCGGTTTTTCCCGAAGTCGCAAAAGTATGACGTCACAACATGCTGATTGGTCACTTGCAATGTTGATCCTGGAACAACATTTAGTATGATGATCTAGGAACAACACCAACACGAGGATATCAGATCAACCAAATATTACCAATTTAAAAAAAACAATATCTGAACCCTTCTTACATTGAACAAAAAATTGAATAGAGAAGGAAGAAAGAAATGCTTTCCCTTACTTGTCTCAGACCTATCAAGAAATCAAAGTGAGTGCTTCATCTTGCTCTTTTAGATGACTGCTACTTTGCTGCCTCTCAGTAGTTCACAGCAAACTGGTTATTTGAGGTAAGGTTTGCTGGCATGAAGTGAGGCAGATGGCAGAAGCACATTTACTCGCTGGCAGCAGATAAGTGGCTAAGAGAAGGGAAGAGCAGAAGCCAGTGAACCCTAAACAGCTTAGTGTAAATATTTCCATTTAATATGGAAATTACTTGATTAGACTTCAATATTCAGTGCTTGATTTTCCACACTAGAATTACATGACAGCGTGTGCAGATATTGTTTTACCCTGTTTTTTTGTTTTGTTTTTTGGTAGGTTAATGCCATTAGAGTATCCCAAATATCTTTCCTAGAGTTAAAAATAGATTTTTAAACAGATTTTATTACAAGAATGCATAAATTGCAGTCACACACACTACACACATAAATAAAACATCTTGTGGGTTTTTTTTTATTATTTGTTTGTCTCTGCATCTCCACATATACTGATAAAGGCAAGGCAAGGCAAGGCAAATTTATTTGTATAGCACAATTCAACAACAAGGTGATTCAAAGTGCTTTACAGAGACATTAGAAACAAAAACAAATAAAAAGCATGATTTAAAATTGATTAAAACAAGCAAACAAACAAATTAACTAAACACACACATTTCACACCTGTTCGAGCGATCTGAACCCTTATCGTAAGGGGAGCTACCAGTCCTTCTGTGGACGAGCTACTTTCTATTTTAAATTCCATCCATCCATCCATTCGCTTCCGCTTGTCCTTTTCAGGGTCGCGGGGGGCGCTGGAGCCTATCCCAGCTGTCATAGGGCGAGAGGCGGGGTACACCCTGGACAGGTCGCCAGTCTGTCGCAGGGCCAACACACAGGGACAGACAACCATTCGCACTCACATTCATTCGCACATTCACACCTAGAGACAATTTGGATTATCCAATTAACCTATCCCCACAAGCTGCATGTCTTTGGACGGTGGGAGGAAGCCGGAGTACCCGGAGAGAACCCACGCAAACACGGGGAGAACATGCAAACTCCACACAGAAAGACCCCGGCCTGATGTTGGAATTGAACTCAGGACCTTCTTGCTGTGCGGCAACAGTGCTAACCACCGTGCCACCGTGCTGCCCCTATTTTATGGCAGTATTTTAAATTCCCTGAATTTAAAATACTCTCTAGACCCAGTCTAGACCCAGCTGGGGAGCTACCCAGAGCTCTAAACCCACTTAACAAACAAACAAAACAGTATATAAAATCAAAACAGATAAAATCAGAACAGTAGATAAAATCAGTAGTTAATGTAAGTTTTGAAATTTAAGCTTAACTAATTAACAAACAAACAAAACAGTATATAAAATCAAAACAGATAAAATCAGAAATAGATAAGATCAGTAGTTAGTGTAAGTTTTGAAATTTAAGCTTAGAAGTGTGGATTTGGTGCTTTATTCAAATGCAGCTGAGAATAGGTGAGTCTTCAACCTGGATTTAAATAAACTGAGTGTTTCAGCTGATCTGAGGCTTTCTGGGAGTTTGTTCCAGATATAAGGAGCATGAAAGCTGAATGCAGCTTCTCCGTGTCTGGTTCTGACTCTGGGAACTGATAAAAGACCGGATCCAGATGACCTGAGGGATCTGGAAGGTTCATGCTGGGACAGGAGGTCACTGATGTATTTTGGTCCTAAACCATTCAGAGCTTTATAGGCCAGCATCATAACTTTAAAGTCTATCCTCTGACGGACAGGCAGCCAGTGTAAAGACCTCAGAGCTGGACTGATGTGGTCCACTTTTTTGGTCTTAGTGAGGACTCGAGCAGCAGAGTTCTGAATGAGCTGTAGTTGTCTGACTGATTTTTTAGGTAGACCTGTAAAGATGCTGTTACAGTAATCAAGCCTACTAAAGATGAATGCATGGACTAGTTTTTCGAGGTCCTGCTGAGACATCAGATCTTTTATCCTTGAAATATTCTTGAGGTGATAGTAAGCTGACTTTGTTATTGTCTTAATGTGTTTTTCTAAGTTTAGGTCTGCATCCATCACTACACCCAAATTTCTCGCCTGGTTTGTGGTTTTTAGATGTATAGATTGAAGTTCTCTGATAAAGAAAAATAATTCATGCTTTAACTTGCATGAATTAAATAGAGAAAAGCAAATGATTTCAAGGAAAGAATGGTTCAATTTAGAGTTACACCTTGTGCTGTTGAATTAAATACGGTAGATGTAGGCAGAACTTTCCTAGTCATGAAATTCAAAGGAGATAATATTGTGTCTTTTGTTCCACAGATAAATAAAAAAGTGTGATGGAAAGTAGACATATATTCATTTAACAGCTGTGTGAACAGTTTTGTAGCCTAGTTTCCCAGAGTTGTATTTCTTCTGTTTTTTGTGTGCAATGTGACACTAACTGCAAGCACAAGAAAAAGAAAATCCACCAGCAAGTGAAGAAAATAGATCTGACAGGGCTCCAGAGCAAAAATCCCCATCATTAGCCTTAAATCTTAAGCAATTAGTAAATGTAGCTACAGCTCAGGGGATTCTATTTTCTGCAAAACGGTTGATGGGCTGTTTTTTGCGTTATAAAACATAATGATTGCTTAAATTTAGAAAGTTGAGTATTTGCTCAAATAGTGTAGTAATGAGGGGGAAGTGGAGGTAGCCTCTCCATGATACAGGAGAACGTAGTGTGCAAACTATGTGCTCTGGAAGCAGATGAAAGCTCATAAGTGCTGTAAGAATACAGCTCATCTCTTTGGTTTTATGGCCACTTTCTCTGATGTTTAAATGATTGTACCAACTACAGGTTAGTGGTTAGAGAGCTTATTTGCACTTCAGTGTCACACCAGTGTTAGATAAAAATCTTATCATAGATAACAAATTGCTTTTCTTCCTTTTGCAATAATGGAGGTGCCGCCAATGACATAATGGCCTTAAATCTGTACTGTATGTGAACGTTATTTGAAAAAAAAAAGTTCTTTATTGTCTTGTTGACATTGTAGTCAGGTTTAAACTCTTACTGTACAGCTTAGAATGGTTGGAAAATTACATGAATTAATTTCTTTTAATTATTGATAGTTGACCTATTTCTGTAGACTATTGCCAACTACAACAAAAGTCACATTGGCATTTTGTGCATTGGGTGTGCATTACTCTTAAATGAGTACTCAGTGTTCACAGGAACTTGCATGATTGTAACATGATTTTATTTTATTTTTTACAAATTGTGACCAAAGAGACAAAAAATTGATAGTAGATAAGATGAAGTTCCTCAATGTTTTGAGCTGTCTTAGTTGAAACATCTCTGCAACAGTGAAGGGAATGCTTTTGCCTGGCAGACTGGTTTTCATCTTTAAAAAGGGGAACTGAACTTTGAGCTCCAATTACACTCCACAGCCTTCCCAAGAAGGTCTGACTTGTTGTAATGAGCCATTTGGTCACTGCAGCAACTGCAGCAAGAGCTTATTCTGCATTACCAGCAATAATTTGGACTCATTCCTGGTGAGTTGCCTTCATTTCCTAATTCTGTTCATAATTTTTAAGACAGAATTCTAGGCGGACCTAAGTGTCAAAGTGGCTGATGGATCTCGTCTGTTTGCACATTATGTTATTCTTTGGTTTCATCAGATGGTGTCCTCCAGCTCACACTAAAGCTGCTCACAGCTGGGGAGAGTGAGGTCTTGACTTCTTTGCTGAGTATGATGCCCCTGCAAACTGGCATCAGGTAAATGGTAGAAAATCCTCCAAATGCCAATAATGCTGACTATAAGTTGAGAATTACACTTTTTATTGATTACACGCATATCTATTGCACTCGACATATTCCTTTTAAAATATTTCTTTTTATTGTTTCAGTTGACCCAATAATAACAAAAAAATTACTTAATTTATGATTTATTTAGTTTATTATTCATAACATAACAGGAATGAACTATGGTTGAAGGCCCTCCCATGAACTTTTGCCTAGGGCCCCAGCAGTCTCTAGAATTGCCATTGGATATATCACTTGCCATAACATCCTCTGTGCCTCAAGTTTCGCATACAGAGGGCCATACAGAGCAGGAAATGACCCCTAAATTTACCTTTAAATGCACTTGAAGTCTGTTCTCCTCTGACTTTGTGGGTTTGCTGAATTGCTTGCCTGGAGTTAACATCCCAGGAGGGTTGTATTATCCATTAAAATTTTCTAAAGTGCAGCCATAACTAAGGAGATTCATTTTGTTAAAAAGAGTTGCATTCGTTTTATCCCTAAAAAGCAATTATAGCACACATTTGGTGTAAAGCTGCTTTGTCTGGGCATGGTTTTAATTTCTGTAAAGATAGAAGCAGAATGCCCATAGTGCTGTCAGTTAAGGGCAGACTGACAGGTCCTTCTCATTGCAGAGTTTATAGTTAAATATATTCGCTTTTAACACAAACTAAAGCGCTTTGAAAAATGAACTCTGTATTTTTCATGGAAGGAAAACAGTAACCCACATCTTTTAATTGTTATTATTTCAGTTGACCTATTTCAGCTTTACTTTTTTTTATTTTTTCAAATGTCAGATAATCTACTGTCAGTTAATTTAAAAAATAAACTTAAAAAATATATTAATTTGGGGAGTAATTTAACTGCACCACAGACTGAACATCTGAGGAAACTTCCCCCTACAGACAGGTTTTGTCGGTGTTATGACCTGTGTGCAGATTTTGGTCTTCTCTCTCAGCACTTGCTTTTTGTTTAACTAAAGAGTCTAAATGAAAGTGCAGCACATTTTATTTTATTTTACCCAAACATTTACTCATAAACATTAAAATTTTTACTAAGTGGAACTGCAATAAAATGCAGAACTTCATTACGCTATAAAACCGTTGAATAAAGCCAAAATTTAAGTGTGTGACATTTCTTTTTATGTTTGGTTAAGTAAGGACAAACACAAAGTACATATCATATAAACTGTGATGCCTCTCTCCAGACTAAACAAAACATATGCAGTATAAAAGAAACCACATTCAGTTACACACAAATAATGTTAAATACAGTAAAAAAAATACTTACTTTGACACCTATTGTAGCTTGACAGGTATAAAAGAATAGGGGAGTATCTCACCTCAAAAATATTATTCCAACCCAAATGGGAGAGAGTTGAGTGAGTGTTCTATGAGCAGGCAATGTGCTAAACTAAAAAGCAGGGCACCAACATCATATCAGCACAGAACATCTATAACAAACTGCGCAGACATTTGCTCTCCGGTTTGCATGTGCTATTAAGTCAATCATTGGTTCCAGTGAGCATATTGATTTTCCTCTGGAGTCTCACATCAAATAATGCTTGTTTGCACTACCATCACCCCTCCCAAACTTTGTCACTCCGTACTGCAGATGGCACAGAAATGCATGGCTCATTTCTCCTGATGTAATTCTTTCTGACCTATAAAGTCTGCAAAAGAGTGATGAGTCAGTGCAGGCAACATACTGTACATAAACAGCCAAGCAATTAATAGAGTGACGAGGTTGCTAGAGGGACTGTCAGTACCATAACAAATACAAGTGCAAATAAATAGTGCAGATAAATACACATCAAAACAATGTAAAATCTATGCACGTTTGGTAAAAAGAGGCTTGGGTGAAAAGTCTGTAACTTTCCAGCCGTACTGAAAGTGAAATGGTTTGTTTTCTGACTGGGTGATGTGTTCAGGTTCTATATATCTTGAAGAGGGTATGACCTTTTGGAACAACTTTACAACAGAAGGGCTTGAGAACCACCACATACAGAAATAAAATCAATAGGTGCAGAGCAACCACAAGACTGACAGCTACCACAGCAAAATGTGGTGAAAGAGCACAGAGAGCCCAAAGTCCTTACAGGCATATTTCTTATATCATCATGAGTCATTTCCAATACAACAAGCGTACATAAAAATGGCTGTATAAAGTTACTCTTCACTTGAGCAGTGAGGCAAGGGTATCTCATTTTTAGCTCAATTAGTTAAGTATCCTCTTGTCTTACTTGGTAATTTATCTTAGGAGTTTAGTTGTGTTTTCCCACTTGCTTGAATGTGTTGTGAGAGTCTCTGAGTTGTGCTTGTAACACAAAAAAAATGTGAGAGTTAAGACAACTAAAACACTATGATGAAACGATTTTCCACTCAAGGGTGTGAAAACGGGCCTTCAATATTTGGCTGGACCATAAATTCACAAAAGATTTCAGTTCCACTTCTAAAATGGGCATCAAAATCTGGAAGTTGCATTACTGAAGATACCCAACCAGTGGTGTCTGACTAGTCCATAGTCACTTGCCAGAAAAAAGAAGAACAGTATCTTCAGCAGTGAGAAGTAGAAAAGGTTCTGCAACATATGATGTGGCCCAAACTAAAATCCATACAAAAACCTTTTCTCAGAATCATTAAGTCAGTCTGCAAAGCAAGTGAGACAGTCTCATTTTTTTTCAATACAGCATCTCCAAGATGTTTGAAGCAATGCACCAAACACAGACAAAATTTAGTCCAAAGTTCAAACTGGTGCTGCTATTGAAGGCAAATGGTATTCATATACAAACATGGACTGGTTTTAGGCATTTTCTGAAACCGATTAAGTTATTGGTAAAGGAAAACTACTGAGTGCCTAAACCTTTTCATTTTTGCTTTTATAAGCAGGATTCCTGGCAATTTCATAACTGTACAGTTTACCATCATGAACTTTTTATACATTTAAGCAGCTTTTTCCCCCCACTTCTTAGCTATTCCTGTGATTCCACCGTCTATCTCACTCCCTCTTTGTTACATTAAGAGGCAAGCTGTCCCAGACTCAATACAACAACCTCTGTCAGAGTTTGAGTTTCTTCAATCAGCAAAAGCATTCCAATAAACACAGTGTAGCAACATTAGATGTGACAAGCTCTTTTATGTGACCTCCAACAGAAGGCTTTGCTAGTTGTACACAACTTAATCACAAAGCCCGAGACACGACAGTCAGAGTCCAGTTCTATTCAAGCAACATGCTGACATTCACATATTCTGTTGTCCCAGCACCTGGGCACACCCAACTATCTGCTTGTTAACACAATGTGATCAGCATAGAAATGCAACAAATGCAGAAAAACAGATGGAAAAAAATAGTTGCAATCATGGTATTCATCAGTTAGTATTTAGCCTGGAGAAATATGAAACAGGAACTTATTTTTCATAGTGCAGTAATATATCCCATGCAAACATAGCAATACTGATATATAGCCTTCACAAATACAGAAGAACGTGAGATGAAAGTAATATTTCTGTGTCTTCCTCTTATCTGTTGTTTTTTTGGTTTTTGTTGCTGTGGTCAGTCCCTTCTTATCTTGATAACGTCAATCCTTTTATATCTTGCTCGCGAGTTATTATTTTCAATGACGGCTCCTACAATGCTCAGATTCAAGAAATATGTGTAAATCAATGCAGTCAAGCAACACTTTGACAAGTTAGTCTTCTACAACATCTTCCTTATCTTTACTGGAATGGCTATGCTTTATGAGCCCACATAGTCAACAATTTTCACAGAAACAATTTCTCTGTTGCAGAGACGTACACATTGACTAGGTGTTATCCTCTACTTCATTTTCTATGCAGACACTTTAAAAGTAAAGAGTTTCTTTCTGTTTATCTTCCTTAATGCAGAAATTCATGTCTATGTGGTAATCATAGAGGTGCCTGACAAATAGACATTTATGTAGCAGTATAGATTCCTCTGAATAACAAGAGTACTTTCAATGACTGACTATTAAAGCAGGAAGATGTCGAAGCCCGTTGTTTTGTCTCGCTACATGTTGGATATTAAACTAAAAATGTTGTAAAGTATTTCATTTGTTTGTTGTTCACTGTAACTGTTCTCTTGACTTGTCAGGAGGATCAAGTTTTTTGGATACTGGATGTACCCCCTTTTGCTGACGAAAACAATTTGTCTAGTGTTATTTTCTCTGGGTTATGAGTTTTCTCATGTTTTATGAGCTTCCATTTGTTTTTTATTGAGGACAAAAGGAAATGTTATGTTGGTTCATAAGCAGAGACTCGGATGATAAGATGCAGAAGAGCAGAGGTACCTGCTATCTTTTATTATTAAAACACATGCATTCGTTCTACTGATATTTTATCATTCACTACAAACAACTCAAGGAGCAGAACCACTGACATGTTTTTCCTCACCCTGAACGTTTTAAGAAGAAAGTGATACATTTTCTTTCTCCTTTTCATCCTTTTCAAGAGAAAAGATCTTTTGAGAGGTTTTTTGGTGACTCTATCAATGCTGCTTCAGTATAGGTTTCAGTGTACTTCATTTTACTTACAAATATAATTTTTGCCTTTAAAACGAGAAGTTAGTGGCAAGCTCTAAACAAAAACAGAGCAGTGAAGTTTTTAGACATTTAAACCACGTGAGTGTTATCAGTATTCTGCACCTTAACTGTCTAACAGTTTGTGTAAGGGACGTATATATAAGGGACACTGGAAATTTAGATTTTTATTTGACTTAAAGCATAAACACTAAGCATAATGTCATAGCTCTAGTAACAAGCTCTAGGTCTTGTTACTTTCTATAGTCTGCATTTTGACTTTAGTAAATGGTAAATTTGTATGGCACTTTACTAGTCCCTAAGACACCCCAAAGCGCTTTACACATCCAGTGTAACACACACTGGTGATGGCAAGCTACATTGTAGCCACAGCCACCCTGGGGCACACTGACAGAGGCGAGGCTGCCGAACACTGGCGCCACCGGGCCCTCTGACCACCACTAGTAGGCAACGGGTGAAGTGTCTTGCCCAAGGACACAACGACCGAGACTGTCCAGGCCGGGGCTCGAACCGGCAACCTTCCGATTACAAGGCAAACTCCCAAATCTTGAGCCACGATCGCCTGATGACTTTGTTCTTATGTTTCTAGTTTAATTTCTCCTCGTGCATTTTTGTTAGTTTCCTTGTTAAGGCTCCTCATGAATGACCTTGTGCCTTTTTATAGACTTTGCCTTTTGTCTGCCCCTGCCTGCATTGTCTGCTGACTGACTGACCACTGACTGGCTGTCTGATTGGTCTCCTGTGTCCTCTGTTTGGGTCCTCCACTGCTGAAGCCATTACTCATAATTTCTAAAATTTTTCAGCCTGCATCTTCTGAAACTGCTGCTCCATCAAGGAGCCTCTCCCTTATTACTGCTTACAGTTTGTTATGAAAGTGGTCTTCATGTCTCTGTTGTGCAGAAGGTCTAGGGCATCTATAAATCCCTCTAAAATCATGACATATGAAAATGAAAGCATTTCAGTTCTGAGGCTATATAATTTTAGAAGTAAAGCAAACAAACACTCCAAATAAACACATATGAAAAGGGTTTTTTTTGTCAAGTGTAATCCATAAAAAATAACTAAATAAAAGACTCCTACACAATGCAACATACACCAGTCTTCTGCTGATGACAAAATATGACATATTAGCTTCACTACAACCCCTAACCCATTTTTGAAGGTAAACATATTTGATGCAATACAGAATAGTACAAGATTCAAGATGGGTTCAACTCCGATGCCTTGTTTGAGTGTACTCGTAAATCTCCCTGAGTCAGGAGTAGGGCTGGGCGATATGACCCAAAATTCATATCTCGATATTTTTTAGCTGGGTGGCGATAAAAGATATATATCTCGATATTTTTTTAAAGCCATAAGTTAAGAACAAAAAGAGAGTTCTTAGTCACACATTTTGTCCCAGATGTCACACAGGCATTTTTATTTACATACAGCATAGATTTACATAAAGAAATTACTCAAAAATAAATTATCAGCATTTATTAAATAATCATCCTCCATAAATAAAAGAAAACAATGTTGTTTTTGTGCATAACAAAAAGCTCATAATTGTGCAGTCAAAATGTAAACTAACAGATGCTGAGCATAATAACAAAGACAGATTTCATAGCTGCTCTGCTCCCAACTTCTACCGCGTGACTGACAGCCTTAAGTTTGAAATCCTCTTTGTAACCATGTCTCTGAACAGGTGCCATTTATGGCCCTTATACACACACAATACGGTAATATTACGTTGAAGCACAGTACGTATCACTCCGTGAGGCTCCAGACTACGGTAGCCGTAATGCTCCGACAATCCATCAAGCGGTGCAGCTCCGTAGCTTACCAAAGTCGTACTAAAACATTTTTTTACAGATTGCTGAGCGCCGTGTACCACCTAAAATCGGTTCGCGGTTAGTAAGCACAACCAGAATTCATACATAAGGCGCGCTGTCAACTTTTGAGAAAATGAAAGGATTTTAGGCTGTGCAGCCCCTGTGGGCTGCATGTCGTTAGCGTGGTTAGCTCGTTAGCGCGGTTAGCTCGCTAACACGTTGACGCCGTCCAGCCCCACATCTCGCTAACGGAGATTTGCCATGTCCATCTTGTCGCTGCCTGCAGGTGAAGCTATGGGGGAGGAGGGGGAGTTGTGTTCAGTGAAAGAGAGGCGAGGCCGAGTAACGTTGTGTAGAGACAAAAGTGGACGAATGAGAGGCAAACTTGTGGCTCCACAAGTATAATTATAACGTAACATAGACTATATCGATATAAAGGATATTGTCACATCTTATATCTCGTATGAAAATATATCGATATTTTTTAAAAACTCGATATATCGCCCAGCCCTAGTCAGGAGGGCATGTCACCTCATCCTTATTACATTTTAGTTTGTAGAGCCTTAAATTTGTGTACTGACTGGCATTCATCAATTCTACAAACCAAATATACTCACAGGTTGTTGTTTTTTGTTGTTGTTTGTTTGTTTTTTAACTTTTATTGAAAAAGTGGCACAGCATACTTTGCCATGCAATTCGTGCCACCCATGAAATTGGCTTCTATTACGCTGATCACACATTTGGTGCAATGTCCCTTTCGTTATCTATTTGTGCCCACGAGTGCTCTCCCGCTGTTCATGAAATTCATAAACTCTGCTTTCAGTTGCTGTGTAGGCTCCATGTGTTGTGACCTCTTGCTGTTTTTTTAAAGTTTACCCCTGCTGTCCTTGCTACATCATCATTGTCAATTGTGCCTCCAACTGTAGCCTTAGAGGCTAAACACCCACTGCAAGATTTTTCTTCTGAAACCATGTTTCATTTACTGAATGTAATTTATACCTTGATGCCAGAACAGTATGCATGAGGGAAGAGGCGTTAAGGACATGGAGTAGCACATTACAAGATGCAGTTTGCCAGCTTACTTGTTCAAAACATTTTCATTCATTTTCATTTTGTCTTCATGTGCTTCTATTGCTTTTAGCTCAAGTCAGGCAAAAGGGTACTATATTCCTAAATGCCATTTTGGTTTGGTTTGTATAGAACTGAATTGTATTGTCTTGCAAATATTTCAACACCCTAAACGCACAGTAATGTCATTTAATGGTAATACAAAACACTACAACTAGTTAACCATAACTAACTAAGCAATAAAGACTAGCCATTTGTTTGGGGGGAAAAAGAAAGCTATGTGTTAGATCAGCGGTCCCCAACCTTTTTTGCGCCAAGGACCGGTTTATGTCCGACAATATTTTCACAGACCGGCCTTTTATTTATCCACGACACCTTAAAAAAAACAGTACCAGTACAAAAAAAAAAAAAGATAAGATTTATTCATAACACACCGGAAAAGATCCTGGGAAAGATCCTGAGTTAATGATAAAAATGATAAAAATAAAAAAATAACAGTAAAAACCCTGAAAACCATAAATTTCACACCCGAGCCTCAACTCTCGCAGCCCGGTACCAAACGGCCTTGGGGTTGGGGACCGCTGGGTTAGAAGATGGGTGGTTTTCTTAACTCTGTCTATGTTTATTCCTCTTTAACCTGCTCTTTAAAGCCAAGATGTTTCTGTATATTTCTTTACATTCTGGTGCAACAATGAACATTGCAAATCCACTAGAATCAAAATTTAAGTAAACAATAAGAAGCATAGAGGCTTTTATTTAACTCATTTAATTAGAATTGTAGCTAGAGGTAACACATTCACAGAAGTTACCAAAGCAGGCAGCATACCCATGAATTCTCCAAGCTGATCGTACAGGTATAAATGTTTCCTGGTCAAGCTACAATCAAATAGTCAACTTTTTTGATCTTTGTTCATTGGGTAGGTTTTCCATTTTCTCGATTCAGAGAATCAGGAGGATTCAAAATCAAATGTAAGCAAAAAGTACCTTAAGCAGTTTCTGATGTAAAATGTAAGTGAAAGTGAAAAATAAAAAACTGCTGAAAACTTTTAGTTTCAAATTAACTAGATGATTCTGTAAATTGTGTGATTGGTTGTCTGTCTCTCTGTGACTGATGACCTGTCCAGGGTGTACCCCGCCTCTCACCCTATATTAACTGAGATGGGCGCCAGCCCACCCTGATGAGGATAAGCGGCAAAGAATGGACGGCTAGATTTTTTACCTGGTATGTTTTATCTTGGGTCAAGCTTTTTAACTCTCCCCATTTACCTCATGTGTGTTATTAAGCCCTGTTTTCCTCAGTTTCTTGTCACGTCCTCCCCACGTGGTAGTGTGCTTTCCTTGCACCACATGCACTTGTTAGTTTTTCTTACTTTCCTACTTTTCTAAATGTTTTCTAGATGATTAGCTCCAGCCTGGCTGATGCCTTTGTTTTGTTTTTTGTTTTTGATCACTTGGTTTTGATCTTTTATAAATTTTCCTTTTGGGGTTACATTCAATCTCATGCATCCTGCATTTGGATCCAAATCCTGCTGCCACACGACCATAACAAGACATAGAGGCACATAGAGGAACCACAGTTTTTGCCACTTCTGGCTTAATCTTTCTGTTCCAGATGCTGCACCTTGGTTGCACATAGAGCTAAAATAACAGTTCAGACATTTTCTTTAACTTGTGTTTATGATCATGTTTTTTTTCCACATTTGTGGTCATAAAACCCAGTCTAAGATTTGATTTGCAATTGATTTGATCATTTGGGACAGTCCAAGCTACTACCAACCACTGCTCACCTGAGCAGTTTAAATCAAACTCTGATTAGTTTTCCTCCTTGGTGAAGTTTACTTATACAAATGTGAATTCAGTAATCAGATTTGGTTGTGGAAAATCTCAGTGCAGTTGTGTGACAACTTCAGAACAATTCAGTTATAGTGAGAACATGAACCAACCTTGCACCAATACAGCTATATACTGCAAAACTGAGCTAAAGACAGCCAGCTGTAAGTTTGTTGCCTTCTGGGAAGTGGCAGATTACTGTAGATATGCAGAGAACGCAAAATGTAAAAAGGAAAAACAAATTTAAAGTAAATGTTTCTTGCTAGTTCCGAACACAGCACTTCCATCCTTCAATTACTTTTTTGGTTTCGCCCCGGCCATATGGCCAATAAGTGGAGTTAATGTTTTCATGTGGTTTATAGTGCTGCGTTTTGGTTCACTTGGAGTTTTTTCTGCATGAAAAGAAACCAAACCACTGAAAAAACTACAAGTTTACAAACTTGGCAACTCATCCGAACCAGTAGACAAACTTTAGGTGTGACAGCACCCAACAAAAACTGGACTTTCTATGTTTGGCACCTTTTTAAAAAAAAACTTAGTATATGGAAAGAAAGAATGATTGGAAATGTTGGGAAAGTTACATCATGTGACGGAAGCTGTGGTGGAACAGTGGGACAATTTTTGCACCTACATGTCTACCTGACTTGGACATTTGAGCTTAATACAACAAATGTTAAAACCTCACTGCTTTTGTTTTGTTCTGTGTTTTGTTTTTTGTTTGTGTGCTTCTTGCTTTTGGTTGCTGCATTTTTGTATTTGCTGTTATAAAATGCAAAATCTAATAAATACTTGAATTATAAACAAAAACAAACAAAAAAACTTAGTTGTTGAGATTTACTATTGTTAGACACGGAAAAGTAACAAAAGAAAAGACAAACAGGTAAACATCGGTTGTTGGTCTGCGACACTAATGTAGTTTGACTGATGCAGCTGAATGCATCTGTAGTAAAGTCTCAGGAGGGTTATACAATTCTGGGCACAGCCCAAGCGCTTTCTGTTCACCTTACTGCTTAATTAATTAACACTTTTGTCCCTTGAGTAGTCCAGGCTCAAACTATCAATTTTGAATGTGTGCTCTCCTATCAGCAACCTTGATTATCAAAGCGATCATGAAACCAAAAAGAACGCTCTCTGATTAATAATGAATGCCAAGAGAGAGACAGAGAGACATACCTCACAAACTGTGACAGGCACTGCAGATACTTCTTAAGTTACCAAGTGAACATCTAAACATAGTGTAGATATATGAGAAGAATTTAAATATGCATAATCTGTTGCATTATGTAAGCACACTATTTTTTTTTTTGTATGTATCATCAGTGTTTGATAATTTGATATAGAAGAAGTATTTCCGTTTGAGCAAGGACTCAGAAAATCAGGCTACACTTTCCCTGACATTGTGGTTGACCACTGTCTATTGAAACTATTTGGTATAGGATGCTTGCCCAAGGGGAGCATTTTAGTAGTGAAGTAATACAAAACTTGTAATTGAGATACTTTTTGTCTGCACAAATCTGCTTTTCTTTCATTACTGGGGCATTATTCTAATGTCCACAGATATCAGCTCACACGAAATTGCCCCTAGACAAATACAGATTTTATGCTGTTGTGCACCATAGAGTGCACGAAGGAAAAATGGTCCACATTGGATTTTGCAGCGATATGGAGGATATATGGATTACATGTGCACTTGCTCGATAAAAGATGTGAGCAATTGGATGTGCAGTACAAGGCAGCAGGTAAAGTTTCAAGTCTAATGATAGCTTGTAAAGTTTTTCAAAGTGTTGCTCTAGCGTAAAAACACATTCAACCATTAACTAATGTCTCAGCTCTCAATACAGTATGTTTACAGCGGCATGATCCACTATAATTTTCTCTGCAGGCATAAATCTTAAAAGTTTGGTACAGTTTTTCAAACGTTGACATCGTTTTTTCACATTTTGCATGGAGAGATTGCTTCTGTACATGCTCATGTGTCACTGCCACAATCCATTTGGATGTACTGACACTGACAGCACATCTAGTCTCCCCTGCTGACTTGAGTGCTTTATTGAGCTACGCTCAGTATGGGCTTTGGATCTCAAATGTGAAGCAAGTGTGCACAGTAAGCCAACCATGAGTGGCGTAAGCTGTCTTCCTCCAAGATCTCTGTCTCCCTTTATCTCTGTCTCTCTTCCTCTCTCCCTCTTTCTCTCTCCCTCGCTCACTCTCTCATTCTCTGTTGTTGTGATGAGCCACTGCAGTGGGAAAAGGACTTTGATCCACTGGCTTGACAGCAGCCTGCCAAATTCCTTCTCCCCACGCAAAAATGCACAGATCCTGCCTTCCAGCAGCAGGGCCCACTTATTTGTAATCTCATAGATTACTGTCCCCAGGCTTAACTATAATGAGCCACAAACATCCAAGAAAAACATGTTATTTTTCACTCTAACTTTCAGGTGTAGTATAAAGAAGACTTACAGTAAACCAGGATATGGAATACATGTATTTTGTGGTGTGCTGTAGCATATGCTACAATCACAGCAGAGGAGAATTAATCTGCGATAACAACCAAAATGTGTGGTGGACACTGGATGTTATTTTCATCTGAATTATTCTTTATATGTTTTTTTTTTCTTTTCAGATGTATTGAATTAAATCGGTTAGGAGAACCAGTCAGGAATCAATTTCCTGTCGAAGACTAAACAGGCCACTGCAAATAATCAAATTCTTTGCTCAGATGGAGTACCTGTATAGTTAATTAGAAGTGTTTTAATCAAAAGAATTAAGCAAAGAATTGTTGACAGGACAACAAAGCACACCGAGATGGAGTCATGAGAGAGCAAATACTTGCCTGGGATTGCTTGAGGTAGATATTAAAATCACAGCAACAATTACAGTCTGCAGGAACACAAAGCAAAAGAAAACTAGCAGGAGGACTCTAATATCCATTAATAAAGAGAAGAAGAGTTAATCAGAGAGGAATGGGCTGCAAATAGACACATTTTTCTCATCCCCTATGCAGATGAAAACATATTGATGCCATCTAAATATCTTATTTTCAAAAATCAAGTCTTATAAAGAAGTAGTTACACTTTTTAGCAGTTTGCTGATTAATTTATGAAAAGGGAGAGGTATAAGCAATATGACCTTGAACCTTGTTAGTCTTCTTCCCAATACTCAACCCAGGAGGATCCCATTTCCATTCTTTATTTATTTCGCTTGAATGACAAAATCTCATAACCCAGAAGTTAGAATTTTTCATTTTTCCTCTGTAGTCCCTGCTGCCTTGAGAAAGTCCCTTAGGAAAATGTCTTCGTAATAATAAATAAATAAATAAATAAAACCAAATAAAAGAAGGGGGGGGGGGGGGGGGCATAATACATTTCCTGTATATGCCTGGGTTTGTAAGGCAGGATGGCTCAAGAAAATTTTAAAAAAAATGTCATTCAATAGGTAGTGTCTAATATTTTTCCACACACTGTCCTTTTATCCCCACAGGCAGTTTTCCTGCAAGCAATAAAAAATGCTGACCATTCACTAAACCCCAGCCCAGTCTGAATTCACCCTCTATTTTACCCAGAACTGCCACAGAACATGAAAAAGTAAATAATGGTTACTTAGGCATCTCTAATATTGGATGCACTCACCTCTGACAAATTGTAATTTAGATTTACACACAATGCTGAAAACAGCTTTTCCTTCTTTCTTCAGAATACATTAGCCAGGTCAGCATGACTTTTGGAGGGCTGTGGGGATGGCAGTTAGTGTTAGCGTTGCAGGTGAGGGCTACTATGGAGAGAGATACTATAGGAGGTGGTTTTTCTTTTTAAGCAGGCTCTAAATGCTTTTTATGATCTTAGTAGGAGCAAATAGACCATTTCAGGGAAACAGCTACCTGTGAAGAGAGATACCAGTTCACACACATTTCCAGACTATTTTGATTTCACGAGAAGAAATATAAAGTCAAATGTCTGATATTCTGAAATAAACTAATTAGATCAAGCAACAGCATCATGATCCTATGCACAGTTTTCATCTGGTTGTTATTGCAAAGATATCTGCTCAAAGTTGAGGTCAAGTGCTTATTTAAGTTTAGTTGTCAACCTCACTCAGTAGAATAATTTTTAGGTTAAATAAGAAAAGTTAAAGCATTCAGACGTATGCACACATACAGTAGGACCCCAGGAAGTGGTCAAGTACCTGCCCCTTAGCCACTTCCTTGATAAGTAACCTTTCTAATGGCACTAATAAAGGTTTCTCACATCTGCTGTAACACCATGAGGAATATTGGAATGATTTTTGACTAGTATATGTCTGAGCACATAATAAAAGCCTGTAGAGGACTACTTTCTTGCATTTGTGCAATATCTCTAAAATTAGAAATACCCTGTCTCTAATAAAACTAGTTAATCCATTTATTATTTCTAGCTTTAACTAATGTAATTCATTATTATCGGGCTGCCCTAAAAACTCCCTGAAAAGCCTTCATGAACCTGGTTCTGTTGGAGGTCTTTTATTGTCAAAATGGAGTTTTTCCTTCCCGCTGTCACAAAGTGATTGTTTGTTTGTTATGTTATGAAATGAAATACTGTAACAACATGTCAATACAACCCACTATTAGCTTACAAAAGAAGCTAGTATAATTTAAAATGCACACGTGAACTCCATTAGGCCCTTTGCCTGACAACAGAAAGAATTAGGGGAAAATTAGCCTGTGCAAATATTCAGATGTCAGAAATGTTAGTTCCCAACCTATCCGTCTGGAGTCATACGTGTCAACTGTAAATCTTAAAGGTGTTCCATTATTTTCCATGCTTAAAGTTTTTGGATTATTTATTGTGAATTCACGGCCACACACGGTGGTTGAAAGCAAAATACACACATCCACTCATGGTGTGTGCACAAGTAAACCAGATGTCTGGGCACTGGCTGTGCTCCTCAAGAAAGAGCTTTCTTTTTGAGTGAACTGTTCAGTGGTACAAGGAAGGCAAAACAACAGCTCAAAGTCAAAGTTTGCATGAGAGTTCAAGAGACATGAGTAGCAGCATGTTGTGTGTAAGTGGAAGCCTGACCGGCTTAACAACAGAAAGCCAGAGATGACAGTTTGTGCACAATGTCCCAACTAGTGTGAATAATCCGTGCTACATAAAAAAAATTTAAGGATGGGTTAAGAAAACAAAAAGAAACGAAACTATAGCAAGCAACCCAGGGTTTTTTCTTTTACTGAGATGTCATACACTTTGGATTCTAGCCAATCATTTTACCTTTGCAAGCGTGGTAGGCGGGCCCAGGTACGTACGTTCTCTTAGAGCAGAGCTACAAATTAAAAATGCCCAAGGTGAAGCGGTCAAAAGTCTGGCTGTACTTCACAGCAAAAGATGCAAACTCAGCAGCCTGCAACAAGTGCTTTAAGCTGATACTGTGCAAAGGAGGTAATTCCTCGAATGTGATGAAACACCTGGCGACGCATAGCATTTTTTTAAAAGCCGAGAAATGCACCGTATTTGATAGCTTGCTGCGAGACCTCACACCAAGCACATCTACTGCGGGTGTGGTGCCTGTTATCAACCCGGAGTTAGCAACATGAACCCGAAGAGGAGAGTCCTGGCCCCTAGCCCTGCCAGTGTAGCAGAATTGACGACGGATGATGATGGCAGCAGCAGCCGTTCTTCTCTGGGTCAGTAGCTTAATGTTGTTCGTGTGTAATTTACGTTGAGTAGGCTAATCACGTTATTACATTAATGTATGTAAGGTGAGCTAAACACCGTCGTAGTTACATGCGGCTGTCTTCTTGTTTGATGGCAGATACTCCCTTCACCCTGGCCAAAAAGGCTAAAATAACCAAAGAAAAAGTGGGAAACAGCTAAACATGAGAGGTTTTTGGACAGTGTTGGTGTTTTTTTCCCCCATTGATTAAGCACTGCTTCCAGCCAAGAGTGATACCATAAATCCCCTATAGCTACAGAAAATGCTAACATTGTTATCTTTTTACAAAAAAAACAGCTGAACATGAGAGGTTTTAGGACAAAGTTTGTGTTCTTGATTCTTTAAGCACTGGTTCAAGCACCGTTTAAGCACCGGCACTGTTTCAAAAGTACCGGTTTGGTAGTAGTATCGGATAAAACCTAAACAATACCCATCCCTACCCAGGGTTGCTGTTTCCTGGTTGTAAAGCAAGTTGAGGAGGATGAGGGACATTCGTGCAGTTGATGGGCACAGTGGTGAGGTGTATTTTTGCCCAAATACACCTTCAGTTTGTTTTATTTTTTTATTCAACCGCAAATCATTTTTAATGCTTCATTTGAGTATAACTGGGCTACATGTTGATTAACAAAGGGCTTTAATGAATGTAAAAATACAACGACAAAAAAACAGCTGAACTGTATTTGCAGATCTTAGAAGTTTTAAATGATATTTGTTATACAGTATGCCCTTGAAGTGGCATATAGGAAGAAGAATAAAGCAACTTCATCTTCACTTTTGAAGTACATGCTGTATACGAAGTGATTTCGACTTTAGTCTGGTGCAATCAGCATGAGTTTAACACAAAATCAGACACAGACTGACATTTAAGATTGTTAAGGGCAGGAACATTTTGTGATCTATCAAAAATCTCGCTTTCCTTTTATTTCTCACCCAAACTGCAATGTGCTATAATTTTGTAAAGCTTTCTAAAATTGCAAATTTATATCTGATTGGGTTGTTAAAACTATTTGAGTGCTATGAAATATCATTTTGCATAGCAACACACCCCATGGGCTCAGTGGTATAAAGGTAATTTGTAATATATGACATTAATAGATGTCTAACCACAGTGGCAGCGCATTATAGCAATAGCCCATCAGTCAGCTCTCAAGTCCTGATCTGGAAGTGTGCACCCTTAACCTTTTTCACCCATGTGACTGATGACTTGTTTAGCCCTGTCCATGCAGAGCTGCAGTAAAGAAAGCATTGTCCTTTTCTGCTCAGGAGTGAAAGCTAGCTTCTGACCACTATAAGAAGCCTAGGCTTTCAGTGACCTTATGTCGAATCTGGAAAATTCACCTCTGCAAGCTGTGAAGCACGTATTAGACCTTGACCTCAGAAGTTGGAAAGTTGGCTAGAACAAATTCAAAACTTGCTGGACAGCAGAAAAAGCGCATATTTCCACATCCTACAAACTCAAAAATCAATCTGGTATTGTGGTACAAGTAGTTAGCTCCCAAAAAAATAAAAAATAAAAAAAAGGTTTAAATCTGACCCATTATTTGTGTGCATCAGCAATCACGAGGAAGTGCTACATCACAGAATTCATTTCATATTACACATGATATTTTGATATGTGGGTTTTTGTGATTACAGAATATGAGGTGGAAAATGAGTTTTGAAAGCCAGCAGTCTCAGGACCTGCCAAAGCAATCAGTGAATCATATTGATCAGCCACCCTATCAATCACGGCAGATCTATTATGGTGAAACAGGGCTGCAGAGATCATATCTCATTATTTGAACCCAGCCTTTAAACACAATGTCCAGCGAAGCAATTATTTCACTTCAAAAAAAATTCAAATGAGGCAGCTGGCGTTTGTGCAACATATGCAATGGATGAGTCACAGGTGCTGATCAGCTGACATGGTCAAGGTGCCAGGTATTAGGGGATGTGAGGGACAGGATGTATTAGTGGAAAGCATGATGAGTGTGACCCCTTCCTCCAGCAGAGACACAAAGCGACAACAAGTACTTGGCACCAGCCTCGCACTGATTGACTTGTCTCCACAGTGGCTCATATAAGTCTCTGTCACCATTTGGCATACCGTGCCAACACCGGACCATTAACGTTGTTGTTTTTGCCACACAGCATTAAAATGCAATCAGTGTGACTTATTGTGGTCAGTTACGCATTAAGACAGGATCACCACTTCTCAGACCATTTACTTGATGCTGAACTCCAATTACTATGAAGGTCATTGAAATGCCCATTTTTTCCAGATGTCTATACCCGCTGTAGAAATGGGCCAGCAGAAGGGTTCAAGACCGGACAGATAATTACCTTTGGTGTTGTTTGTATTGTTGTTATGAACTAAATTTGTCAGTTTTCATTTTTCTGTTCTATTAATACAGTTCTTTCAAAAATCTTTGAAAAATATTTTGAATAATACAGTAAGAGTATAGTGTAATCATTAGTTACTAGAAATACACAATACACCACAAAATGTGCACTTGTTAAATTAAAGTATGCAGGTACGAAATGAGTTCATGAATACGAGCTTTTTGGACAAATTAAAGATTGTTATGATTAAATTACTTAGTATTAGTTTGTAATTTCTTTGTTTTTTGGACATTGTGTAGATTATGCCATCAGGTGGGATACCATACCATATCATTTTTCTGGCATTTACCTCAGCAGTCCGCAACCTTTTTTGGGCCACGGGCCGGTTTAATGTCAGACAGTATTTTCACAGACCGGCCTTTAAGGTGTCGTGGATAAATACAACAAAATAAAATGATATGACCAAGACAAAAACTGTGGTATTTTGCAAACATAATAATAAATGCGAATTCACTGTGTAATTGTGTGAGTTTATTAGCAGCGTTCTCCTGAAATGCGCCAACAACATTGAGAGTAACATCCTCCTCTCTGCCCCTTAATGCTCTCTGGTCGCTATGGTATCACGCAAATATTTCTTTCAAAATAAGACACACAACTACAACACGGGAAAAGACCAAGAGTTAATGATAAAACCCCTGAAAACCATAAATTTCGCACCCGAGCTTCAACTCTCTCGGCCCGGTACCAAACGACTCACGGACTGTTACTGGTCCGGGGTAACAGTCGGGGGTTGGGGAACGCTGATTTACCTGACATCTGTCTTTAGCGTGTATGAAATGTACTTTAAAGACTTATTGAGGTGCGAGGTACTACATAAACAACAGTACATCACTTTCTGAAATTCTTATATACAGTGGCTTGCAAAAGTATTGAACTTTTCCACATTTTGCCACATTACAGCCACAAACATGAATCAATTTTATTGCAATTCCACGTGAAAGACCAATACAAAGTGGTGCACACAGTGAGAAGTGGAACGAAAATCATACATGATTCCAAACATTTTTTACAAATAAATAACTGCAAAGTGGGGTGTGCGTAATTATTCAGCCACCTTTGGTCTGCGTGCAGTCAGTTGCCCTTAGAAATTTACTTGATGAGTTCTAATGACTAAATCGAGTGCACCAGTGTGTAATCTAATGTCAGTACAAATACAGCTGCTCTGTGACGGCCTCAGAGGTTGTCTAAGAGAATATTGGGAGCAACAACACCATGAAGTTCAAAGAACACACCAGACAGGTCAGGGATAAAGTTATTGAGAAATTTAAAGCAGGCTTAGGCTACAAAAAGATTTCCCAAGCCTTGAACATCCCACGGAGCACTGTTCAAGCGAATCGTACTGTTCAGAAATGGAAGGAGTATGGCACAACTGTAAACCTACCAAGATAAGGCCGTCCACCTAAACTCACAGGCTGAACAAGGAGAGCGCTGATCAGAAATGCAGCCAAGAGGCGCATGGTGACTCTGGACGAGCTGCAGAGATCTACAGCTCAGGTGGGGGAATCTGTCCATAGGACAACTATTAGTCGTGCACTGCACAAAGTTGGCCTTTATGGAAGAGTGGCAAGAAGAAAGCCATTGTTAACAGAAAACCATAAGAAGTTTGCAGTTTGCCACAAGCCATGTGGGGGACACAGCAAACCTGTGGAGGAAGCTGCTCTGGTCAGATGAGACCAAAGTGGAACTTTTTGGCCAAAATGCAAAACGCTATGTGTGGCGTAAAACTAACACTGCACATCACTCTGAACACACCATCCCCACTGTCAAATATGGTGGTGGCAGCATCATGCTCTGGGGGTGCTTCTCTTCAGCAGGGACAGGGAAGCTGGTCAGAGTTGATGGGAAGATGGATGGAGCCAAATACAGGGCAACCTTGGAAGAAAACCTCTTGGAGTCTGCAAAAGACTTGAGACTGGGGCGGAGGTTCACCTTCCAGCAGGACAACGACCCTAAACATGAAGCCAGGGCAACAATGGAATGGTTTAAAACAAAACATATCCATGTGTTAGAATGGCCCAGTCAAAGTCCAGATCTAAATCCAATCGAGAATCTGTGGCAAGATCTGAAAACTGCTGTTCACAAACGCTGTCCATCTAATCTGACTGAGCTGGAGATGTTTTGCAAAGAAGAATGGGCAAGGATTTCCGTCTCTAGATGTGCAAAGCTGGTAGAGACAAACCCTAAAAGACTGGCAGCTGTAATTGCAGCAAAAGGTGGTTCTACAAAGTATTGACTCAGGGGGCTGAATAATTACGCACACCCCACTTTCCAGTTATTTATTTCTAAAAAAAATGTTTGGAATCATTTATGATTTTCGTTCCACTTCTCACGTGTACACCACTTTGTATTGGTCTTTCACGTGGACTTCCAATAAAATTGATTCATGTTTGTGGCTGTAATGTGACAAAATGTGGAAAAGTTCAAGGGGGCCGAATACTTTTGCAAGCCACTGTAAACCTATAGAGATAAACAGTAGCTAACCTGACTAAATAAAGGTCAAGTACCTACAACTTACAAATACTTAATGATAAAAAATCACCAGTGTTCTAATCTAAACAACATTTAAACATTTATCTTACTAAAGATTATTTATTATTTTAGTTCAATAAATCTCCCAATATAGTAAATATGACACACTTTTGACTGACAACAGGAACTTGGGGTGAGCATGATACAACACTTCTAACATTTAAAGTCCAAACAATCATTAGGATTTGGCCTCACAGATAGATATTGATATAGTCAGGGATATAGTCAGGTACCTACTATTATTTGTATGCTTTCTTTTTAATTATCATTTAATTGCATATTTTTTATTTAATTCTTACATTATTATCAGATAGCAGACCCCATTAACAGAATCATTTACCAATAAAAAATCCTAAGTTTCATAACAGTGTCACTCCTACTGTGTCATCATAAAGTTGCCTGTATCCAGGGACTAAAACATTTGCTAAATTTAATTGGTATTATCACATCCAGGCAATATGTTTGCTTATTTTCCAGTAATTTTGCCTTGAGATATGTTTTACTGAATTAGGACAGTCGTTTTCATATTCCTAAGAAACACCAATAATGAACAGGGAGAATGGCAAACATATTAAAATTGCATTTTATCTCTTAAAATAGCCTGAGGTTATACATGCACAGTGTTTGTTTTTTCTTTCTGTGGAATAGACAAAATGATTTTACTGTTCTTCTTCACATGGACTCTATCACCACTGTGCATTTGAAACAAGAATATGAAAAACAACATAATTGACATGTCTTTTGTCCAGTATGAATTTGCTTGTTCAGACAATTAGTTATGAATTATGTTAGTAGTGTTGACAAATGTAGGACTTAATTATCATTATCAAAAAGCTCCTTGTTACAGTAGGAAATGTTGAAAAAATAGTGATCATTGTTTTTAAAATCTATCACAACCAAGGGTCTTTAAGGATTTGCTCTAGAGATTAAGAAAGGTGCCACAGAATTTCAGAGTCAATATCACTGTAGATTGTTTTGCTTGGTAGTTCAGACTTATTGACTTGGCATCCAAACATGCTGGTTTAAATCTGTTGTCCCCAAGGGAACTAAACTGATATGGATTCTTTAAAATAGAATAGAGGACAAAGCATTACTGTGCTACACAAATATTCTTCTTGTGTCATTCTAAGTCTCTGTTGTATTTCATGTCTTCACAACGTGCCTTTTCATCAGTTAGGATCCATTTGATCATTCAGAAATACAAACTAGATCCATTCATCATTCCCTCTATCTTAAAAAAAATGCATTGATCCCTTTTTATCTATGTGTCTGGTGGCTGGTGAGGTACACTTGTGCATAGAGGACAACATTATGCACTCCACACTGTATATAAATGCCACTTGTTTTGCACATATTCAACTCTGTATATTTTATATATTTTATTATTATTATTATTTTATTTTATTTTTTTACTATTTAATTTGTAAAAATGTGTATACACACACACACACACGTAGGAAAATATTTAGTATACACATCCAGAAATGCATACACTATTATATATTGTACATATATTTATTAGTTTCAGGTTGGCCATTCTTGTATTTTGCTCGTTTGTGTTGTTGTGTTTGCACATCTCTGTTGCTTGTGGGGCTCGCACACAAGAATTTCACTCGCATGTGCTGTGCCAGTGTGCCTGCACATGTGATGTGACAATAAAAAAAAAAGTGATTTGATTTGATTTGATTTGATTTGACACTATGGAACAAAATTACAGTCATTAGCCTTGTTTTGAAATGTGAGAACCACAGAATCAAACAGTTCTAATCAGAGACATAGTCTGTAATGGGTGTCAAATTACCATTATTTTCTTCTCATCTAACAGCTAGCTTAAAAATCTGTGGTGTCATGATTTGTTGGGAAAAAAAAAGAATGCTGACAAGAAAAAACATGTAGTTTGAGTTCGATTTTCTAACATACTAATATCATTTTGCCCTTTGGAGATATCCGTTTCCACCTTTGACAATATAGTATTCTTTATACCTGTTACTGGTGAGAAATCCCACCAATACCTTCTCTCTTGTTACTTCAGGCCAACCCATCAAGATCTTTGACCAGTGTTACACATTACAAAGTAATGCTTTACTGTAGTCACGCACTAATAATGCAGTAATGTAATGCATTATACCATTTTCATTAATTAATCACATTATAGTTACAATTATGCTGCTTACAGTACTTGCATTAAAAAGGTTCTTCAGCATCTCCAAGTAGGAAGAAAATAGTGGTAATAATGGTGCAACTTTAAGGAGTGGATATATGAACATTTACTTATACTTTAATTGCACAAAAGGTCAAGAGTGTGATTTTAAAGTGAAAACTGAATCCAGGACACAAACAATTGCGTTATATTGCTAACACACCACAGACTCTTAACAGTTTTGGAGAGTAACGGAATACATGTACTGTGAGTAACTGCATTCCATTACAGTTACCACTTAAATAGGTGATAATTAGAATACAGTTACTTTGTTCAAATAAATGGATTTGATGGTGGTGTTTTCCTGTTTCATATGTTAGGCTTTCCCTAAATAGGAGGCTTCAGTGTAAGCGTCCTGTTAATGTTAGTGGCATCAGTCACACAATGTGGTAGCTACCTAGGTTATGTGCCACTTCAGTATCTTTGATGTAGTATTGCTGTGTGATTTATTACTATTAATGAAGGCTGCATTACAACCTGCTAGCTGCAAATAATCATGTGCATTTCTGAACGCACACAGAAAGAAAAACATACAGAAATAGTTTTCTATACAATATCAAAATGTGCAGCCTTACCTAATGTCCACCGTACTGTTACAAATTTTAGTTTGAGATTTAAAAATTAAGTTGGTATTTCTTTCAGAACTTCACATGATTATTTGCAGCTAGCAGGCTGTTAATGCTATCCATCAAGTCTAACAGTCTGCGGTCTATGAACTAACCTCAGCTAACACCAGCTAACAATGTTAGCTTGGTGGTGAGTTGCGTTCAGTAATGGTAATAAATCACACCGCAACAGTACATTCGTGTTGTTGTAAGAAGCATGATAATATATCAAGTAATCCAAAGTATTCAGAATACATTACAAAATACATTTTGGGCCATCTATTCTGTAATCAGTAGTGGAATACATTTTAAACTAACCGTCCCAACACTGTTAACAAACACAAAGCATGCTAAAACAAAGGTAGTGAAGCACCCAGAATGATGTTAAAGCTGAGGGCACATTGACCTTGACATTGCTCAGTAGGAACCACAGCTTCTTCTGAAACCCTAGGACATAACCTACGTTGTAACTTGACATGCACCTTCCGGGAAATGTAACTGCACGTTGCATCGACACATCCAACAACTACTGGGATTAGCCACAGTAGCTGCAGGCTCAACTATTCAATTCAATCCAATCCTATTTTATTTATATAGTGCCAAATCACAAAAACAGTCACCTCAAAGTGCTTTATATCGTAAGGTAGACCCTACAATAACACATACAGAGAAAAACCCAGCAATCATATGACCCCCTATGAGCAAGCACTTTGGCGACAGTGGGAAGGAAAAACTCCCTTCAAACAGGAAGAAACCTCCAGCAGAACCAAGCTCAGGGAGGGGCGGGGCCATCTGCTGCGACTGGTTGGGGTGAGAGAAGGAAGACAGGATAGAAGATATGCTGTGGAAGAGAGACAGAGATTAATGACAAGTATGATTCAATGCAGAGAGGTCTATTAACACATAGTGAGTGAAAAAGGTGACTGAAAAGGAAAAACTCAGTGCCTCA
The DNA here is from genome assembly GCF_041146795.1 of Maylandia zebra. Taxonomy (NCBI): domain Eukaryota; kingdom Metazoa; phylum Chordata; class Actinopteri; order Cichliformes; family Cichlidae; genus Maylandia; species Maylandia zebra. The sequence goes on along the minus strand of NC_135171.1, from coordinate 32,621,349 downwards.
TGGGATGCCCCCAACAGCTTATGGCTATTGCAGCATAACTATGGGAGGATTCAGGGTCACCTGATCTAGCCCTAACTATATACTTTAGCAAAGAGGAAAGTTTTAAGCCTAATCTTAAAAGTAGAGATAGTGTCTGACTCCCGAATCCAAACTGGAAGTTGGTTCCACAGAAGAGGGGCCTGAAAAACTGAAGGCTCTCCCTCCCATTCTACTTTAAATACTCTAGGAACAACAAGTAAGCCTGCAGTGCAAGAGTGAAGTGCTCTAATGGCACTACAAGGTCATTAAGATAAGATGGGGCCTGATTATTTAAGACCTTGTATGTGAGGAGCAGGATTTTGAATTCAATTCTGGATTTAACAGGAAGCCAATGAAGGGAAGCCAAAACAGGAGAAATATGCTCTCTCTTTCTAGTCCCTGTCAGTACTCTTCCTCCAGCATTTTGGATTAACTGAAGGCTTTTCTGTGAGTTTTTAGGACTTCCTGATAATAATGAATTAAAGTAGCCCAGCCTGGAAGTAATAAATGCATGAACTAGTTGTTCAGCATCACTCTGAGACAGGATATTTCTAATTTTAGAGATGTTAGAATAGAATAGAATAGAATAGAATAGAATAATCCTTTAATTGTCCCACAAGGGGAAATTTGGTTGTAACAGCAGCCAAAAAGACATATTACATTAAGGACAATGGTTACTATATACAGAGAGTATTGTACAGTTATTAAATTAAATAAAAATAACTACAGATAAGAGGCAAACCAGGTTGTAGTGCGAATCGGTTAATTAACTTATTGCAGTTACAGCATTGATGTAAACATCTATGTTTGTTGGGAGCAGTTCTGATTGTACAGTCTGACAGCTGCAGGGAGGAAGGACCTGCGGAAACGCTCCTTCGTGCATCTAGGATGCAGCAGTCTGCCACTGAAGGAGCTCTGCAGTTCATCAACATTTACATGCATGGGGTGGGAGACTCTGTCCATCAGAGATGTTATTTTGGCCATGTTGTGCAAATGGAAGAAAGCAGTCTTACATATTTGTTTAATATGTGCGTTAGCAGTGAAACTGTATACTATGTCTTCTGATGATACTCCCTAAGGGAAGCATGTATAATGTAAACAGAATTGGTCCTAGCACTGAAACCTGTGGAACTCCATAATTAACCTCAGCGTCTGAAAAAGACTCTCCCTTTACATGAACAAATTGGAGTCTATTAGATAGATATGATACAAACCACTGCAGTGCAGTACCTGTAATACCTACAGAATGTTCTAATTGCTCTAATAGGATATTATGGTCAACAGTATTGAACGCTGCACTGAGGTCTAGCAGGACAAGCACAGAGATGAGTCCACTGTCAGAGGCCATAAGAAGATCATTTGTAACCTTCACTAAAGATCTGATTGGTTGAAGTGATGAACGTGGCATCGTTACTGCGAATCTATTGGCTCAAACGATTAAAAAGAGGTGTCAATCACGCAAATTGACCAAAAGAAACCAAAGTTACAGCCCCTCGGAGTTTAAAGGGCCAGAGGCCAAAGGGCCATTGTCATGTAAATGTATGGTTAATTCTTTTAAAAAATATATTTTTTAAAAAAAAAGCATGTTTAGGCCTGTTAATAAAATTTATTAATTTCTGCTCTTTAATACCTAAAAAATCAACTGGCATGGTGTCCAATCGTGTGCCAAAAGCTTGATTCTATTTACACATTTACTTTCTGGATATGAACAAAACAGCTCAGTTATGCAGTTAACGTTACACAGTCCATTCAAATAGCACACTACAAAAGAATGAGGCACTTGTAATTACATTTTTAATCAAAACATTTAAACCCAGAGCTGCACACTCATCCAGCACATATCTCATGATTACTTGTGAGATTTACATGGTAAGCAAATCATCCTTGAGTAAATAAATACACATGGACTAAAAATGTATGAAATTGAAAATGGCAAGAACAACCTTTGTACCTTTTCTGTTCTTGGTTCATATCAAATCAGAAATAATGGTCTGCCATGATGAAATTGTTTGGTAATACTTTTAGGAACATCAAGTCCTTTTTTCTATACATTTGTGTATTTATGGATTTTCATACACATTTAAAGTGTTATATTTCGCAACAATGCTCAAAAATATTTACTAACACGTTTTACATCATGCATTCATTTCTAAGAGATGAGGATTGCTCCCGGGAACCTTTGCAGTGTGGTTCTAAGAAATAATTTTCTGCTGCCATTGCACTGCTTTGCCTTTATGTTTCACACAGAGTATTCCCAGTTGTTCTTTCCTTAATGGAATGTCTCACACACACATTGTCTTCGATGACACGCCATACACAGCTCTCTGCTCCCTACCTACACTGTTGATTCATTGGCTAGTGGATTGAGAGGCTTCACTTGCAATTTGGGAAAATAATGTAATCTCAGGATGGGCAGAATTGTTGAACCCTCTCTGAGATTACTCTCTCCTGCCTGCCTCAGTGATTACTGATGACAGGCAAAGGGGGTAAAAAGAAAGTCTTCCCTCCATTGTATGTTTCTATTTTCATTCTCACCTCATCTGTCTAGCAAGAGTAATTTTCAATAGGTTTTGAGAATTGGAAATCTCTCTACTACTCTCCTTCCCTGTTTGTATTGCTTGTAGTGTGGCAGTGTTTTAAAGTCCAAGAGCATAGGTTGTGTTCCGTCTCACATTCACTTGGACTGATTTGCAATCAACACATTTTTGAGTAATATTGTGGCAAATATCGAGACATAAAAGTGAATCTGCATGCTCAGAATTTTGTTTTCATCTCCACTGATCACAGACATGCAAAGACAAACATTTTCTTGGCAGTTCTTAACTTTACACCTCTTGTGAATACTATGAAAAGGCAACAGGCCTTCTGAAATAAAAAACAAATATGCCCATATTTAATTTTTATCTTTATAAGTGCAAACAAATCTACTTTGCACATATGCATACATGTTTAAATATTAATCTATTAAGGGTTTTATGGCTTCACAAAAATCTACACCAATCTTTTTTGACCTTTCTACTGAACCAGACGGGCAGAAACAGGGGCACAATGTAATACTCTTGTGAGTAGAGTCCCTTGTAATAGGTGGAAATAGTGCATATGAAGATGTTGTCAGATGTGTGTGTAAAAGACTGTGTTTGAGCTTTGGTTAGAGCAGAAAAACTGACTCATCAAGTTATCTGAAGGAGTCTTTCCAAAAGTTAATGATCCAATTAAAATGTCCATCCCAGTGACAAATTCCTTTGAAGCCATGCTCTGAACTTGAAATCACAGAGGCTCTTCTTTAAGAGAAGGAGAGAGTGCACATCAACATTCGTGCCCAGTGTTAAACGATCTCATCTGTTGGGAGTTACTGTGATAAATGGTAAAAGTAAAGGAAGGATGAACGGGAGTTGATGCCGAATGGCTGTCTTGCATCAATATAGACCAAAGAGAGAAGAGAAACTGTGGTCATTACTATTTCTGACATGGTGAGATGGATGTCACCCTTATTTGTCATCAGATTAGGGAAGCCAGGTGAGGTATAGCTTTTAGCCAGTACATCACATAGCCATAATTAAATGAGTGAGAGCATTGACTGCTCCTTTGAGCACAGTGAACAAAAAGATCTGTAACACCTAGGTAGAAAAGTGTTCATTGAAAGGTGTCCTCGAATCTAGAATCACACGCTGAACAAGGTAGAAAACAGTGAACCATCATATGGCTAAGGACAAACAATCCTGCTATAATCTATTTTTAATGACAGAAAAAAGAATAAAGCTTCTTTTTGGAAATATTATATTTTTTTCCAGAAAAGAAGAAAAATACTATACTTGATTTTTGACTGTTATTATTCAGTTTTGGTTTTTATAACAAAACAAAAAAAAATATCACTCGTTTCCTAGCAGAAGATGTAAATTTGTCCTTGGAGTCTAGTAACATGTTGCACATGACCTCTTAGGACTGCTTATGCTTATGCTGCCTCATTGCCCTTAATGCACTAAATGTAACCATGACCTGTTTGGTTCATCTAAAAGAAGACTGGTTGTTTTGTTTTGTTTTTTACCACTTGTACACATATTTATGGCAGCCCTCAAAAGTTATAACTGTGATCTACAAGACAAAAGTTCTGCTTCGATGGGAGGAAATGAATAATAGAGGAAAAGCAGATCATCCTAAACGTGAGGCATCTTTGAGAAAAAAAAAAAGTTCAGATCAGTGCTGGTGAACTTTAGCCTGGTTTCTCTAATACTCGCTGAAATTATTTACCTTTGCCCTTGCAATTCAAGATTGCTAGAGCTAGCTAAATTGTGTTGACTGGTCATCTTCCCTTTGAATATGTTACTGTTGTGCTTGCGTAAATCCCTTGCTCTTAGGTGGGCTTCTCTTGCCAGCCATGGATACACTCTATTACATCTATTGTCGGTGATCTGTTTCTGTGTAAGGCGTTTTTCTCATGTTTTCTTTTGCTTCAGACTGAGGTGGAGGATTGCACTAGCAGAGCTGCGATGTTCCTGTTAATGGACACAAGCGCAACCTGATGGCTCAAGCTGGCCCAACACATTTCATTGCAAAAAGGGTTGGGGTGTTTAAAAAAAAGAAACTCTAGTTAAAAGAACACCATCTTTCATTCCAAATGTGTTGTCTCCTATATAAATCGTCCTTCAGCCAGAGAGGTTATTCAGTAAAAGAAGGAGTGAAGTCAGGATGCTTTCACACCTAAATTTGTGAAACCCGAGAGCAACGGTCTAGCCCAAAAAGCAGATATATGATCAATCTTTTTATTTTTATTTTTTTGAGGGTTTAGACTTCAAGACCAATTGCAGACTCTTCCCATATCGAAAAGATATATATACAAATCTTATAAGGTTTGTATCTGTCTTATGTGAAACTTGTATTAAAAGCATACAAGAGTGAAAACCAATATAAGATCCCTTGAATAATTATATAAATGGAGCTTGTATGTTTTGGATACTTCCTAAAAAATATATGAAAGCAATGAGAAAGTAATGAGTAAATCATATAAGCCTTATATGATTCACTATATGAAGTTTTTTTCTATTTCTTTTCCATATGGGTTGTCAGGACTGTAAAAGGAAAATGAGCTTCACTAGCATGCAGAACAATAGGACGCAACATTTTCATTTCAATATTATCTATCAAAAGGCTAATCAATATTTTTGTTTATTCATCGGTTATAGAAGCTTATTAGCGTGTTTGTAGGTATAATGTGATAATAATAATTAGGTCCATAATTTCTTGTATTTTTGCCTCTGTACAACACCACACTGAATTTTATATACATATATATTAAAGTCCTTTTTTCATCTTTAAGTCAAAGGGTTTCACACAACTTTTGCATTAACTGTTTAGGAATTACATTCATTTTCATACATAGTGCCTCAGGCTCAAAAATGACTGACAACTGACTGACAAGCAGTTTGATGGCCAGGTGAGGAATGGTCCCTTGTTATTTGAGAAAAAAAATGAAGCAGACATAATATGTGAAGTTGATTCGAGGTGTTGAATTTCTATTTTATAGCTTTTCACTGTAATCTTAAATGTGAGGTCGAAAAAGATGTCAGTGAAACCAAAGGAGGCCATCAATAAAAATCTCTCAGAGAGAGAGTCTGCACTTCAATCACATATTGGTTGTTTTATTTAAAATCCAGTATGCTGTTATACAAAAAAATGATGTCTTTGTCCAACAAATTATGGACCTAAAGATCGCTTTCTGTGGATGATGACATGTCAACAATGTGCTGGTCGTACTCATCGGTTACAGCGCACTTGCATAACTGAAATCTAAAACCAAGATAAGGATATGAAATGCCTACACAGTTACAAAACGTGAACCTTGTTGCAAACCTTGGCTTAAAGTTTGTGTGATAAGGTTGTCAGTGTCCAGCTGGTGTTTTAGCAGGAGTTCTTTATGAAATATCCTCCACAGACTTGACACAGTCGGGCCAACACTTTACAGCTCAGTGTGACAGCTTCTGTTTTAGTTGAGTTTGTCACACTGGGTGGCTGATTAAGCATTAAGCAGGCCAGTGAGAGGGCATAGAGACCTGCACGCCTCAGAGTTTCTTTTACTTGGCCACATATTGAGAAGCAAAGGATTGCTATTCTCATTTGTGCACAATGACTGGTTTGATCTTGTACAGCATGCCAGAGGCCGGCCTGGCCACAACTATAATTCTAGTCCTTTCAAATCACAACTACCACATCTTAAAACATGTGTCAATGCTGGTGTGTAATACACTGTAGCATTTAAGCCCCCCATTTAATTTCTAATCTTTCTAATGTTTGATGTATAATTGAGGTTAGCAACAAGGAAAACCTTTGGCAATCACCAAATATCAGTGTGATGAATCTTTATTAAAAAAGATGGGATAGGAACACCTTCCCTCCCCCCCCCCCCTTCCTCAAATTTAAATGCTCGTGATAGTAAAGTAAACACAGCGGGTGGTTAATGGAAATTTTCAACTGAATCTACCTGGGCACTTTGGATGATATGATGGTAATGAAGAGTTGGTGGGTTGCACAGCAGTAAACCAGTAACTCCAAATAGAATTTCAATGCTATTTAAAGAAAAGCATCCAAAAGCAGAGAAAACAATCACTAGTCAGAGGTCTTAAAGAAGTGAACAGATTGGGAAAGTAAAGAAGGCAAAGAAAATAAGAAACAGTGGAAAAAAACAATTTACCCAAACAAGAATTAAGACTGATAATGTGAAATAAAATATTTTTTTCTTGACTGAACTTTTGCCAAAGCTTTCTTTCACATTATTGCAATACATTAAGAACATCATTAGTGTATTATGACCAAAATGGAAGTGATTTGTCAAATGTGATGTTTTTATTTGAACATATTGTATGTGTAAGAAAAAAATTAAGCAGAAGTAATAAAACAATATCAAAGTAAATCTTCAAGTAACCTTTAAAATTCCTGTATTTCATTTGGGTCCTCCAGTGCAAGTGATCTGCAACAGTGTGCTGACACAACTAAATGGTCTGGACAAAGTCATCAATACTATTTAGTTAAATGCAGATTTTGTTACATTCACTGCTTGCTGACTTGTCCTTCTTGTTTATTTATTTTTTAGGTGTTTATAAGTATCTAGTGAGATATTGTGCCTCATAAATTGGTGTCAAACGGAGACCATTAATTTCCCGAGTCACGCTTAACTTTCCATCAATAACACATTTTATTTTTATGTAGATATTTTCATGACACCAGATTCAGGGGACACAGATCAAGTTCTAAGTTCAAAGCTTTTAGTTTCAATCTAAATGACTTCACATACATTACTGATTGGTCAAGCCTCTGGCTTCAAAGCTCATTAGGTTTAAGAGGCTATCTTTGCAGGGATATTGGTATTAGTCATGCCCTCTTGTGCAGCAACTAGTAATCATCCAGGAATTCACAAAAGCCTAGTAACCTTTACAAATGTCCATTTAAGATTAATACTTTCTGTATTAAGGTGCAGAACTGTAAGACTATAAAACCTGTCCAAATTTATGATGATAAAAAAAAATGACAGTTTTGTCACTCTTACACCTAAAAATGTGAACAATAATGCTAATATCTGATATTAAAGCTAAACTACTGGCAATAACATATGAAGTCTGGCATTTGCTAAATTCACACAATCTAAAATTCCTAAATGTGTACCAAAATGAAACGAATAGTTATGTCTATAACTTCTGTTCCCTGAAGGAGAGGAACGAGGTACAACACATAAGTATGGGATATCACGCCCTCGCGTGTCCTGGCTGAAGAAACCTTTATTCACGCCTTTACGGCAGATGACGTGTGATGACACGCGCAAGGCCCCGCCCGCACATATAGCCGCTGCCATCACCGTCATCCCTCAGTTCGATAGCCGCTCTTCACCGAGCCAACTGCTCAGTGGGGCCACCCTGTGTTGTACCTCGTTCCTCTCCTTCAGGGAACAGAAGTTATAGACATAACTATTCGTTCCCTTTCAGTCGATTCACTCGGTACAACACATAAGTATGGGACCTATATACACGCCCCGCAGAGCAGCCACCGAACCGGAACGGGACCACCACATCCTCAGTGAGTGGTAGACCCAGCAGAAAGGACAGCATGAGCCACCGAAGGGGCTGTAACGTCCAACCGATAAAACCGCACAAAAGTGTGCGGCGACGCCCAATTAGCCGCTGCACAAATATCAGCCACAGGCACCCCTCTAAAAAGAGCCCATGAGGTCGCCATCCCCCTGGTGGAATGAGCTCCCACCCCGTGGGGCAACGCAAAACCTCCGGCGCTGTATGCCAGCGAGATAGCTTCTACAATCCAGTGGGACAGCCTCTGTCTGGACAGAGCTCTACCTCTATTCGGACTAGCGAAGCAGACAAACAACTGGTCACACAAACGCACATCCCGAGTGCGCTCAATGTAGGTGCGTAGCGCACGCACCGGACAAAGAGAATGCACCCTCCTCTGCTCCTCAGATTCAAAAGGAGGGGAGCAAAAGCTCAGCAACTCAAACTCCATCGAACTATAAGATGCAGGCATGACCTTGGGAAGATAGGCGGCATTCGGACGCAATACGACCTTGCGGCCATCAGGAGAAAACTGTGTGCAGGCAGGATGCACAGACAGCGCATGAAGGTCCCCCACTCGCTTCGCCGAGGCCAAAGCGAGAAGTAATGCGGTCTTATACGAAAGAAGTTTCATATCTACCGACTCAACGGGTTCAAACGGAGGGCCACAAAGGGCCTCCAGCACCAAAGACAAGTCCCAAGCAGGGACACTGGACTTAAGCACGGGCCTCAGCCGGCGAACCCCTTTCAGAAAACGCACGGCGAGGGGATGCGCACCTGGTGTCACCCCGTCAAAACCGATATGACAAGCAGATATAGCCGCTAAATAAACCTTGATCGTCGAAAACGAAAGGCCTTTATCCAACAGCTCCTGCAGGAATGTCAAAACATCCACAATAGAGCACTGAAATGGGAGAGTGTGGCGGCCCTGGCACCATCGCTCGAAGGCTCGCCATTTGTAAGCGTACAAGCCTCTAGTAGACGAGGCCCTGGCGCTCTGAATCGTCGCTACCACACTAGGTGGCAGACCCTTAGCAACCAAGTTTAACCTCTCAGCAGGTAAGCATGAAGGTGCCACAGATCCGGGCGCGGATGAAACACTTCCCCCCCCGCCTGAGAGAGGAGATCCCTGCGGAGAGGAAGCTGCCAAGGACTTGCTGCAAGCAGGCTGATTATTTCTGCATACCACGACTTCGCGGGCCACCAAGGGGCCACCAGGATCAGAGAGAGGGAATGCCGACGCACCCTCTCCAGAATTGGAGATATCATTTCCACTGGGGGAAATGCATACAGGAGCACGTCTGGCCATTGGTGCGCTAGCGCGTCCAAGCCCAAGGGTGCATCGTGGTCGATTATGGAGAAGTACAGGGGGCAGTGAGCATTCACCCTGGAAGCAAAAAGATCTATTTGCGCCTCGCCAAATAGATCCCAAATCTGAGCCACTATTGAAGGGTGTAACCTCCATTCTCTCACCAGAGGACCCCCCCTGGAGAGAAGGTCCGGCCCCAGGTTCAGGTGGCCCGGGACATGGGTGGCTCTTAGAGTCAGAAAATGAACACTGCACCATAACAGCAGAGAGCGAGACAGCTGCAACAGGGGAAGAGAGCATGTTCCTCCCTGCCTGTTTATATAAGACACCACTGTTGAATTGTCCGTCCTGACTAAGACATGCTGGCCCTGCAGGACTGGACGGAAACGCTTTAGAGCTAAGAACACTGCTAACAGCTCTAAGTGGTTGATGTGCAGCTGGCGCTGAGCCGCGGACCAGATCCCTCTCACTGACGCACCCTCGCACAGCGCTCCCCACCCACTTAGGGAAGCATCTGTGGACACCACCTTGCGAAACAACACCCTCCCAATCCGAGAGCCCTGGTGCAGTAGCCCGGGCTCCCTCCAAGGACGGAGAGCTAGCATGCAAGACGCAGTTACCGGCAGCCTCCTCCGGAGGTGACGCGAAGCACACAAACGGTGAGAGAGAGTCCAGCGTTGAAACGCTCTCATTTTCAACAGCCCAAGCGGCACTACGGCGATCATAGATGCCATCATGCCCAACAAGCGCAATATCGTCTGGAAACGCAGTCTGCGTCCCAGCTGAAATTGAGCGAGGCAGCGATGAAACGCGGCCACTCTGTGCTCTGACAACCGTGCGCGGCTGGAAAGAGAGCATATTTCCAGACCGAGAAAAGCGATCTGTTGACCTGGGATTAGCGAGCTCTTCTGAAAGTTCACAGAGAACCCCAGTGTCTGAATGTGTGACAGAACCCGCGACAGCTGCGTCTCCGCCTGTTCTCTGGAGCAAGCCACGAGAGCCCAGTCGTCCAGGTAGGCCAAGATGCGGATGCCCCTCTTCCTGAGGGGCGCTAGCGCTGCCTCGGCACATTTCGTAAAGGTGCGGGGAGCGAGCGACAGCCCGAACGGCAGCACTAGGTATTCGTAGGCTACGCCCTCGAATGCAAACCTCAGAAACTGCCTGTGTTTCGGGTGTATAGCGACATGAAAATAAGCATCTGTTAGATCGATTGTCGCAAACCAATCTCCCGGGCCGACTGCACTCAGGAGCTGTCTGAGTGTTAGCATCTTGAACCTGTACGTTCGCAGGTACGTGTTCAAGACTCGCAGGTCGAGGATGGGACGAAGCCCTCCCCCTTTCTTCGGAATGACAAAATAACGGCTGTACCAACCTTTGTCCGTCTCCGAAGCGGGGACCACCCGTATTGCTCTCTTCTGTAATAGCGCCTGTATTTCCTCTCTGAGTACCAAGGCTGCCTCGGGGTTGACAATCGTGTTCACGACTCTTTGGAAACGAGGCGGCTTGACCCGGAACTGCAACCGGTAACCCATGGCAACGGTTTGCAGCACCCACGGAGAGGGGGCGCAAGCGCGCCACTGAGGGAAGTGAGCAGCCAGCAGGCTGGCCTGCAGCACTGACGGCGGGGCGCCGTCGCCCCCCAGTGTGTCTGCAGGGGACTGCATCCCCTGCCTGACCTGGCTCATTTCGCCTGCAGGTTGAGCATTTGAGATTGTTTGAGAGTAAACCACACTCTTTATTGATTGCAACATGGGAACATGTACATTTATACATTTTGTTGGGTGCACCTTATCCGGGGCATAACAATGAAAAACAGCGGGAACACTCGATGTGGTCGCTTGAACATTCAACACATCTGAACCGTGTGCAGGGGTTATGTGCTTGGGAGACCGCGATAGGGAAGTGCAGCGCCTTCTGGGGCTGACAACCTGAACAGAACTTAAGCGGCACCTCTTGTGCGGCAACAGAGGGGTAAGAGCAGCGTCTCCCTGCTGCCGGATCCCTTCCCCACTCGCAATCACAGCTAGGAGGGCTGAGGCTTCTTCCTCCTGGGCGTCGGGTCCCGTCGGGGGCCCGGGGGAGGGCCTTTGCCCCAGGCCGACTGGCGTGGAGCTCGGGCCGGAGTACGTGCTCTCGCCGGCGGCCCTCCCACTCCAGCAGTGGGCGCCGGTCTCTTGCCAGCTGTCAGAGGAGCGGCGGGCCTGTGAGAGCTAGCAGTGGGCTTGGGCTGGGGCTGGCATCTGGGGATGATGTCGCGCAGAGCTTCCGTCTGCTTCTTCCTCAGATCGAATCTAGCCTGAATGGCTTCAAGTGAATGTCCGAATAACCCAGCCGCAGACACTGGTGCGTCCAGATACACAGCTCTGTCTCTATCAGGGACGTCGGAGAGGGTCAGCCACAGGTGCCTCTGCGCCACCACTGTCGAAGCCATCCCTCTGCCCAGGGAGAGCGCTGCACAGCGAGACGCACGGAGGATGTAATCCGTGGTGACTCTAACCTCGTTAAGAAGAGGTGACAGCGGGCTGTCCTCCGGAACCAGCGATCCAAGCTCCGCCAGGCACATTGCTTGGTACGTCTGGAGCATGGTGACGGAGCTCATGGCTCGAGCGGTGCCGGCCTGAGCCCGATAAATCTTCTCCAGCTGCGAGGCCGAGAATCTGCAGTGCTTGGACGGCAGAGTTGCGGGGCCACCGACACCATGGTTATGGGACGGGGCCAGATAAGCAGCCAGAGACGGCTCCATAGGGGGTGGGTTAGCTAAACCAGCTCCCTCGGCGCCGTCCAATTCCATGTACTGTCCATAGCCGGGCACAGTGACGCGGGTAGACAGAGGTTTGTCCCATGACGCTGTTAGCTCGCAGAGAAAGTCTGGGAACATGGGGAGGCAGTTTTTGGCCGTTGCGGGCTCCGGTGGAAGGAAAAAACCCGCAAACCGCGACGGCTTCCGAGCTGGTGGAGGAGAGGGCCAGTCCACCTGCAGCTTCTCAGCGGCACGGCGAAACAGGGAGAAAAGAGAGGTGTCATCGTGGCCGACCGGCGCAGCAGCGGCGGCATATTGGGTCGACAATGAGCTCTCCTGCTCATCCTCCGACAAACCATGGATGTCCAGGCCGATGTCCAGCACGTCATCGTCTTCCTGGGGAGCGCTGGCGGGCTTCAACCCAGGCTGAAGCCCGTCAGCGCTCCTGCATGGTTCCGGTCCGTCATCGGCTAACCCGTCAACGTATTCCATGTGGTCAGCCCAGCTAATCGCGGGGACATCGACCTGAAAATTTTCGTCTTCGGACTCGGACGAAGCCGGGGCTCCAGACTCGGAAAGAAGAGGGTCATGCCGTGCGACAGCCGAGCGTCCCAGCACTCTTTCCACAAACGTCACCCGTCTTTCCAGGGTCGAGCGTCGGAGCTGGCGACAAAACGCACAAGCTTCGGGCTCCGTCAACGCTCTCCTAGCGTGGACGATCCCCAGGCAGACAGGGCAGGCATCGTGCTGGTCGCTGTCGTGCAAAGAGAAACCACATCCCTGAGGACAGGGGCGAACAGAAGATTTCTGCTTTGCTCGCTTCGGTTTGGAGTCCATTCCCAAAACGCAAAGCGAAACGCTGCACAAGAAAAACTTGAAAATAGCGCTCCGCGGGCAGCCTACGCACCAGCTGGGCGGTGGAGGCTAACACCAACAGGGGCAGTTAAGCTAGGTTCAAGTTGGCAGACAACGGAGCTAACTAGCAGTAGCTAGCTAGCCCAACTCAGCAGAGGTGTTCTCAGCGAGGTGAAGAGCGTAAGAACTGAGGGATGACGGTGATGGCAGCGGCTATATGTGCGGGCGGGGCCTTGCGCGTGTCATCACACGTCATCTGCCGTAAAGGCGTGAATAAAGGTTTCTTCAGCCAGGACACGCGAGGGCGTGATATCCCATACTTATGTGTTGTACCGAGTGAATCGACTGAAAGGGAACTGTATTCTGACTTTGTTCAGGCTGGATGTTGGCAAAAAGTAATTTCTCTTGCTCAGTCATGGCTCTGCGGTGTCTGTGAGTTGTATATATTTTTTCCTACAGCTGTCAAACTGTGTCCAGGTTTTTCCACCAGACAACTGAAGGGCATGGCCTCAAACCCTGAGGGAGTTTTGCAGCCCACAGGAACAACAGGAAAGTAATTTGTTTCTAAGTCTGCTACGCATTAATACTGTGGTTTCCAATGCACATGCTGTGTATTTTAAATATACATGTGCTACAAGACATTTTAAAGATGATGATCAGCAATTAAATGACATGGAATTCAAATCAAAGCCCATTGAAAGCATTCAAAGTCTTAAATGACTCAGAGACTGCTAATACAGCAGATTTTCACTCTTAGCAACTTTAGTTTCAACATATTTTTTCCACCCCATAAGAGATACAGTATTCACTGACACTTGATATGGATTTGGAATAAGGCATAAATAAATTAAAATGTTATATCCCAGGGCTCAAACTGTGAGGTCGACTTTCCAGAATTGTACAAGTGACCATCATATATACCAAAATGCTGGTGCAGTTCAGTTAAATATCCTATTTAAATGCATGGGCTACAGTGGATGGAAAAGGCATAGAGTTGAGTTGAGGTATGCAGAAATAAGAGGATCTTGGTTGAGCTGAGAATCTGAATACTGGATTGACTTATGGATAACTTCATTTACTGTAACAAATATTCATGGTTTTGCCACCTGTTAGTGACTTTCACTTGAGACAATTTGATCTTCTCTCCAAGGTCACTCTCCCATGGGAGAAAAAAAATCGTCCAACATTTGTTTTTACATACTGAAAATATTTAGTCTTTTTAGAGTATTATACTGTACTGCTTAGAATATTTTGCCTTAGTACTTTTCCCCTCAGTTTTACTTGGGAGTCCCTCTGCCATCTCTTTTTCTTACCATAAAAAACATGAATGCTACATTAAAGTGGGTCAATGAAAAAAGAAAGACTGATGTTTTTCCACTAAGTTAACTGACATTTGACCTTCTTTTCTAAAAGCCCTTAACTAATTGTTTAGCCTTAAGACTGTTAATGACTCCTATCAATCAACTGAATGCACTGTATGTTACAGTATATAAACAGGAGATAAACAAATTCTTATCCTGTTTGTCTTTCTTGAGTATAGTTGGATCAAATTGTATTTAACCTGCTAAATTGTATTTTCTGTCTGTTAGACTAGTGAACTTTTTATCTGGAACTTCTTATCCTGTAGCTTAAAACAGGTCAAAAGACACATACAATAGCTCTTTGGTACCTCTGGCCTGACAGAATAACTCCTTTGTTGAGGAATTTTGGTATTCATGAATATGCTCACCCAACGTAGCAAGACAATTATAATTACATATGTCTAATCCTCATTATCTATTGCTTCAAGTCTCTGTCCCTAAGTCTCCGAGTTCTTTTAAAAATACAGTAGACTTGAACTAAGCCACAGAATGCACCATCAATGGTGAATTATGAAGCAGGTGTTTTGTGATGATGTGTATTTGATTCACATTCACGTCTCGCTCTTCTCAAACATCACAAAGCAAATACGTCATGGCAGATGGAGTGCGAGCTACGAGGCCACTGTAGTGGGATTGTCTGTTAGAAACAATTGAGCCTGGCTTTTTCATATAAAAATGTGTAATGGTAACAAACATATCTGTACTAAAACGATAATATTGTTTTTAAATTTGAGAATACTACATTGTTTGATTCAATAGTTTGCATGCTGGATTAAAAGCCTTTTTCTTTTTATGTATTGGACATGAATAAAAATAAGTTTCAGAAACGCTCAATACTTTAATTTTTCTAATCCCAACCAATGGACTTAGATAGTTCACTGTGGTCATCTACAGTTGTGGTGCTTAGTATTTTCATTTGTGAAATGTTGCCCACCTCTTGTGTTTGCAGACAGGAAGAACTATTTTAAATCTGCAGATTTAATTAATCACTAAAAATATAGAGGACCATGTGACATGAAGTAAAAGGAGCAAATGCATTCATTTTGTTCAAAGCGTTTTTGCGAGACCATTTCAAATGTCCAGCATTTGCTGCTGTGTTGCATTTGTTAGACTCTTCAGATGGCCTTGTTCATGGAGACAGAAATAAAAAAAAAAAACCTGTGGTTTGACATTGTCTACCAGATTTAATTGTCCAAAATATTTTAGTCATTTTTTTTTTTTCATCCTTGCTTGATCTTCAAAATGAATCGCCTTCTTGCTGCTAACATTTTAGACTACATAATGTTTTAGAACTATTTTCAAGCATTAAACAGCCATTCTTCTAATACTTTGCTTCTGTCCTTAACCGGATATAGTTTTCTTGATGCATTCATGTTCACTCTCAATTTAACTCTGCTAGATGAGTACAGGAGGATGATTCCTGATCCCCAGACCTCTCACCAATTATGTATCTTTCCAAGTTTGCACCACGATTTTTAAAACATAATCAGGCATCTGTGATCATTAGTAAGCCAGTCTTGTTTATCTAGTCCAGCATTTTCATAAAGTGGGATGTAATTGGATGTAATGATCATTTTGTTACTTTGCTTAAGGCATATTATGTTCAAACTAACTGCGATTTATGTTTTACGAGGAAAGCTTTAGGCTACAATAGTTACTTGGTATTTAAGTCCATATTCTGTGGTGGTTGTGACAAGTTAAAAGATTGCACTCAAAGGTCAGAACTATTATTCTTGTTTTTCCTTTGTGATTTAAACTTACATACTGCAAAGTTTTGTTTTTTATAAACATGGCAGAACTGGTTCAGCACAGCCGTTCAAAAGCTTCAACACCTTTAGTAATTAATAAGAAGAAATTTGTTTTTCCATTTTTAATGGAAAAATCATACTTAAAATGACTAAAATAGCGTAATTATAACTGAACGAATCATGACATTACATTGTAACAACCTTAAGCACTATTTGACTATACTGGCAGTTTACAAAACAGGTAAAATTATTTCACCTCACTGACCGCAATGTATAAATGACTGCAGTAGAGCATTTAAATGTAGTTATGGCTATATTCATACAGAAAAAAAGCTTTCATTTTCTTTGGAAAGATTTTCAGTCTATTATGAATGTTGACCAACCCAAAAGAAATTAATGTCTTATTTGTAACAAGTGTTTACAGCAATTTGTAAGTTGTAGTTGAATAGCCAGCAGTTGACTGTGGTAAAATAAATTAAAAGTGCTTCTGTGTCAATGGGAAAATTGGTTTCAGACTAACTTCACACCCTCACATGTTTAGTATTCAAGCTTTTAATCTTACTATGGCACAATGATGTTTTAGGCTTTTATTGTGAAAATTACCATACTTATATATACTTATGCACAACACAAAACTTAGAAACACACATACACCAGATTTATTCATATGGTATAGATAACATTTTTGTCTTGCCCTACATTGTGTGCACCCAGACATTTCTGTAGCAAGCAGGGAATCATCCAGCCAAGGTCAAAATTCTTGTAGGGAAACTGTTTTACTATCTATTGGATCACCAAAAGCGCTGAGGGTATTTTATCCTGGGTTAAAATATACCACTGATCCTGGATGCCTGATGAGTTTGTGTCTCTCTGTCACCTACACTGACTCCAAAGCAGATGCTCATCATTTGTTTTAGTCAAGCGCCTCTGTTGGAGAAGGTCAAGGAGGGTGAGTGGACTGTGCCTCGTACAAAGTATGTATTCACACTGTTAAATCCCATATTGCAGCACTAATCACTCCCACAAAACACTGTGTGTCACGTCTCTGATGCTTCTTTTTGCCACTCCCCAGACATACAAACAGCCCTTGGATGTCTCAGACTCTGGTAATGTGACAGTGAATGTTTGGGGCTTTATTTTAACTTGGGATTTAATGAGTTTCTTGATATACCCTGGGGAGAGGGGTACTTATCAAATGTCTTTAATGAGATCCTTTTGAAGAATCGAGGAACACTTGTATCGTTCCGTAATAGAACTTAGACAAAAAACATCAGTGTTGCAATGTCATTTGATAAAAGGATAGGTGAGAGGAATTACACCAGCTCTAAACAAGCCTCAGTATGGCATAAATAAATCCAGCCTTGTGCCCTTGGTGGGAGTTGCACATTAACCATGATAAATGGGATAATACAACATGCCTTAATTAAATGGGTAATAAGTGATCATAAATTATCTGCCTTTATCAATGACAAGACGTGGCGTCAACAAGTCTCTGTCACAGTTTACCATAATTGACACAAACAGAAGCTACACTTTTACAATCACGGCCATGTAAACAAGCTAACAAGCTAACAAGCTAATGTCTGT
The DNA here is from genome assembly GCF_041146795.1 of Maylandia zebra. Classification (NCBI taxonomy): domain Eukaryota; kingdom Metazoa; phylum Chordata; class Actinopteri; order Cichliformes; family Cichlidae; genus Maylandia; species Maylandia zebra. The sequence continues at coordinate 32,603,680 of NC_135171.1, read as the reverse complement.
TTGACAAATCAAACAGACATTACTTGTAGCATTGTCTACTAGTGCAAGTTCAGCCGAACCGATGTTTATTCTGAACAAAGAATAGACTGAAAAATCCAGAGATCTCAGCACCCAGCAGGGCAATCATTGTGTCACTGGTATTGATCACCAACCCCATCAGGCCACCAGAGATGTTTTAAGATTATTTTGTGCTGTGGAGTGATAAAAACCTTACTTATGGCACTTGTAACAGTTTCTTATCAGCTCTTACACCAGGCGTTACCTTCTCCAGATACCACTATATGCTTTCAATATCTATTTACTGTGCTTACAGGTGTTAGGAGCACTTTGACCGAATGCTTTCCTTCTACCTTTAACTTGGTTAAAACATTTTTTTCCCCAACAAAGATTTAAAAATTCTGGAATACACAGAACAAGGTTGAAACTTCAGCTCCTGCGCATTTTGAGCAACTTCTTTGAACTGGCAAAACACATCTGCATATGCTCATAAAAATACTTGATTTTTCTTTACTTTCATACTCTCCCTGTGTTGTACTAAAGGTTCCCCATAGATGCAGACTCAGACGTGGGTCACAAGAGACTATTACTGTTAAATAAAAAAAAAAAATTTGAGGCAGAAATAATATAGAGTGTGCTGGGAGTGGAACGTTGTTTACCTGTGTGAAAGGATATTATTTACAGAGCCATCACCAGAGAGAGACTACCCTCATATGACTGATGCAGGCATATGAGAATGGGAGCGACTGCTTGTGTAAGCAAAACATCAGCAGAGCAAAACTGGCAGTCTGGGAAGAGGACCCTCACTTTTGATGCAAGTATTCTGCGGCTGTGTCTCCAAGACATGTATCAATCGCACATGTGTACTGTTATAAATGGGCTAACAACCAGAAGGGGTGTAGGGGATGGGGCAAAGAACATGGATGATCATGACAGCAAATATTTAAAGCAAAGAAAGATTTTGTTTTGGCCTGCAGCTACTTCTGCAGAGCAAACTTTACAATTAATATATTCTGTTTTTAGCTTAGTAAAGGCAAAGCTTATATATGGCGAAGTCATAAGAAAATCAGCATCACTTTCTTTGTCTAAATATTCATCATCATTTGCATAATGCTATTGGGACTTAAGATTATTTCACACAGCAAAACCAATTTCAATGGCTCATTCATGTTGCATGCTTATGTAGTCTTAATGGTCATCCAACTGTGTAATTGGACATTTTAACTGTTAAACAAGTTAGTAACAAGCAACACACTAGACATGACCAGTGCATTAAAATTGAATGGCAGTTGAATACCAAAGGAATATGGCCATCAGTGTCCACCACTTAACTGTGCCGTACATTTAAAATCCGCAGTAAATGGAGATTATGTCAAAATGTCCATTAAACACTATACAGAATGATGAATAATATTATTGCCATGAGCCTTAAACCTTCAGAAATGAACTACAATGACTGTCAAATGACCCAAATGTGAAATCATTCCTCGAGTTTTCTCTCTCCCTCTCTCTTTTTTTTTAATCTTTGTGTCCTTTTGGAATATCAGCTTAGGAGATTAGAGGCTGGGAATCAGTTAGAGTTAACTATGACAAGAGAATGACAGTTCATTTAGATGGTGAAAATTGCTGGTGGGATTTCCACAGGAGTGCCACCAAGCTGGGTTAATGCTGTTTGTGATAGCAGCTGACAGGACGCCTTTTGGGACAGAGAATTTGGGACTCTGACCTTTCCTTTTGACAGAGGTCACAGTTTATTTTTTGCATCAATACTTATTGCTTCAGTTTGGCAGTCTTGACACTGGGGAGCATTTTAAAATCTCAAAGTAGTGGGGGGGGGGGGGGGGAGATAACCACCTCTTTTCAAAAAAATGATAGTAGTGAAAACTAACGTAATAAGCTATGGGAATTAATTTAAAACCAGCTATTACTGTGAGACTGGTAAGTTTTCATCCTATGAGTTTGTCTGAATGTCTGTCTGAATTAGGAATGAACCATTTTGACATTTGGATTGGAATTCAGTCCAATCCCAGCTCGAAAAGCTGGAGATCTGTGTTATGAATAACAGTGGGCCAATCTGTTTAATTCATTTCTCTGTTTGCTTTGCCACATGGAGACGGCAGCTAGAAGGTAGCATGGAGGAAGCTGACAGCAAAGCAGCAGCAGTTTGGAAATATTTCAGAGTTGCTACACAAACAGCTTTTTTTGGTGTGTTTGTGTTTAATTGCAAACGTCATCAACATGATTTATATTGTTTCGCTTCAGCCGTCTCTTGTCACTTTCCACTGTGCGTGTGTGTGCGTGTGTGTGTGTGTGTGTGTGTGTGTGTGTAAGAGAGAAAGAGAGCAAGAGAGGGAAAGTGCAGTCAAGCTAAGAACTGGTATGCAGGAGTCTGATGACTCAGTTTGTGTTAAAATAAGACTAGTGGGAAAAAAATTTGATGAATAATACAAATGCAGTTTAACAAATTTACTTTGACCATTCACTATTTCAGCATACTATTACCAGTTCAGTCAGTTTACATTCTTTGTTGTATTTATTTCTTATATTTCATTTTATAGATTTAGGAAAGCGATGTCTACACTGATTCTGATATTGCCTTACATGTGAACACTTTTCTCAAGACTCCCAATCGCTGCCTCACAGTGATGATTACGGCTTATAAATTTAACACTGCTGCAGGACTAATACTCAGTACAGTCTAAACTGACATCTCTGTAGTTCGTTTGTTTAATCAGGTTCCTCATTAGCATCAGCCTGAGCCTTAGCTACTCTTCATGCAGTCCTTGCACACTCAGTCTAAGACATAAACATAAAAACGACCAGATAAAAGAATGAGAATCAAAAGAAGGAAACTGACATTCATACAATAAATAAACATTCTAATAAACAATGCTTATTCTCCACTGTAATTTTATATTTGTTTTTCTATTTCTGTCCATTTATGTTGGTGCATATCCAAATTACACATTTCTATATTTTACATGCATGTATATTTTAATTCCAAGATCAATTTGCTCTCATAGTCACAAGACACATATGCATCTCTATTCCCTGACATCTTTATCCAAACAATTTTAATTAAAGTTCTTATTAATTTTGATTACTGTTTTAATATTTAAACTGCTCTAATATCTAAATTACTCTGATGTACAACATAAGATGGTAACTGTTTCATAACTCATTAAATTACTGTTTTCTGTATATTGCTTAACTTTTGACAATGTACATTTATTTTCTGGTGCAGCTGGTGCTTGATAACTATGTTGACTAAAATGTAAAAACAGTCTTTAATAGAATACATTCACCATTCTTGTCTTTAGTATGTGACTCATTAAACCTAATAGTGTATAGGCCAATCTCTGTTCAACAGTTATGCATGATAATCTAGTCTGGCTATCTTTTACAATAGTTCTGTAAGCACATTGCAATGCACATCTTGCAGCTTCATTCTGAGATACTTGAACAGGTCACACTGGAATAATCAAGCTGTGACAAAAATAATACATTTAGAATAGAATAGAATTCAACTTTATTGTCATTGCACATGTCACAGGTACAAGGCAACGAAATGCAGTTTGCATCCTTCCAGAAGTGCTTTAGCCATGATATAGATATATTACAAATATATATTAGCAATAATATAGATATGCGAGTATATCCTCTGGTTCATTAATTTTAAACCTCTTCACCACTCACGGCCCTCCACCCATTTTGCTTTCAATATTATCAATATGTTTAGACTATGGTCATTTACAATTAACAGTTATAGTTATAAAAACATTCACTCACCACACAGGTGTTATGATTGCATCCATAGAGGCGAAACCATGTCAGCTTCCAGCTGTGCTGTATAGTTGGTCATTGAACGTGGGAGACCGTAGGGATAAACACATTTTTCCAAACATGAACTCGATAAAGTGTTGGGAGAATCAGGTGGGACATTTTTAGAAGTTGCCCTGTCTAAGGGGCTTTTATGTTATGCAGCACCCAACAGGAAATGCTCTTTTTGGAAATGGTGCGGTTATGGTGCTGCCTGTGTAGAGCTTGCAGAAGGAAGGACATGTGGATAGACTTCCAGGTGTTCTCTGTGAATTCACCAATTATCCGCTCTGTTCTCACATGGGGACAAACATACATTGTACAGGCTTTTTATTGGAGAATCAGAAAATGAATGACAATTTAAACTACTGCTGAAAAACTCATTTTTATAGGTCAGCTTTTCTCTAATCGTTATCAGATCAGAATGTGTATATTTATTCAAGTTGTGAATCACTTTGCAACTTTGTGTTTTGAAAGGTTCTATACAAACTAAAGTTATTTGTATCGTTTAAATGACAGAGTTTTCACATGCACCTCCTTTGGACAATATTTAGGGCTGCAGTATATGTGTGAAATTAGCTTAATTCTGCTTCAAAGTCACAAATTCAGTGGTATTTATTTCAGAATTTGAAGGATTAAGCCTTTGTAGAAAGCTGATTGTACCTTTGGTAAAGAACATAACTCATTTCATTTTTCTAATAAAAAAATATAATTCCTTTTTCAAAATAATAATGTCTTATGTCACATTGATACACGTAAAAACTTCATTAAAATTTGATAGGTGAACGAGAACATTTGTTGGTGAGAATCCAGGGGAGGATGAGGATGCCTTAAATATCAGTCTTTCAGCACTCTGGAAGAAGGATCTGGTGGTAATAGCCACATCAGCTCCAGACATAACACATTACTGTAAATACATTATAGCACTTCCTCAGCTCGGATCAAATGGCAGGTCTACGTCTACGTTTTCAGTGATCAATATTTTTGATGGAGCATCTGTTCTGTGTATGTCTGTAACTTTCCAAAACCTTTGAGGTGCAAGGGTTTCACTGTGTGAGGGGAAAAGATAACATTTACACCTCCCACATTCTTTCCAGTGAGCTAAACAACCAACATGTCTCAGAGAAAAACAGGTGGGTGGAAGTTCAGGACACTGTCATTTTGCAAAAAAAAAAAAAAAAAAAAAAGGTCACTTTTGACTCTTCCAAGTTTTTTTTAAAGCTTTTTATTATTTTACTTATTATTTAATTATTAAGAATATTTATGTACTTTTTCTTGTAGCTTTCAGCTGTAAAGACATGTTGCACTTTACCCACAAGCTATGCAATCCATAATATCTTGCTCACTTCCAATTTAATTGCAGATTATATTTGTTATTGCATTTTTTTACAGTCACAATTGATACTAAAAAGTGGGGTACAGACACATTTCAATGAACAAATTAAAAAGTGAACAAAAATGAACTCATACAATAAATGGAACAATTTAATGTGAAACAATGTTCAGTTGTGTTTGAATTCGCTTTCATATCTTAGCTTTTGCAGACAAATGTGGTGTTTCGAGCCATTTATATATTTATTGTTCATATTATAAAACAAGATATGTAAAAAAAATACTGTATATACATTTATCAAACATCGAATGAATGATTTTTTTCTTTTAAAATTTCATCGCTGGAACTTAAAACTCTAGTTTCAGAAAAACAAGACTGTTCGCTCAGCCATATGCAAAGCTATATGATGATACACTGCTGTTCTTATCATATGCAACCCATCTGTTACTATTTTTCCTGGTCTTCTTCAACTTTCTGATATCTGGTTCTTTCATTTTGTCTATAATGAGTAAGAACTAGTGATGAAAAATACCTAATCAGCCATCTGTGTTACACTCTTATTCTGCCATATAAATCGTATAGATTTGAATTATTCCCATTTAATTGGTTCAGTATTTAATTTTGGTGCAACTTGGCAGGAGATTGGTTCATTACTACCAACAGTCCTTTCTGAAGTAAGATATTCACGTAATTTGAACAGCCTAACTTCATCAAAGTTTAAAAGAAAAAAAAAAATTATATGAACTCTGAACTTTGATGTTAGTCCAAAGAAAGTTAAAAGGAAATTAATGCACTACAGTCTGTTTCACTCTATTTAAGATGAATAATGCCACCGAATAATTGCTACTAGATGGTAGCCACAGCTTATGTTTCTATTCGTTTCAAAACCATGTCAGTAATTAGACTTTATTTAAAATTAGCTCCAGTCTGTCTATTTAAATGGAGTAACAGAGCAAAGTATGAATCAGGTTTTCTGTGTGCAATGGCAGAGCAGCTGGTCTGACAGATATTAGCTCCTTTAGTGTGCTGACCACTTCACCAGGCCTGATAATATAACTCAGAAAATTGGATATGGTCAGTGAGGGACAAGTGGAGTGAGGAAATCAGAATTACTCCTCATTTGTATGTGATTTACATTTTTTCCATTGGTCTTTAAAAGGCCGGCATTGGACTCAATAAGAAGATTAAAAGCAAATATAGTTTTGACAAACCAGGGGCTCGGGTGAGAGCTATTCACTTTCACGTCAGCTTTAAGTCGAAAACTTGCTGTCAGGCCTGGTTGCTACTGTAGCTTATGGGGGATTTAAGTGTCTTTTTGGCCCATGTTCTTTTAACCAAGTGTGCTGTGTGTTATTTTATATCAGTGATAATATGTGAGTTGTGGGATGAAGAAAAGTAGAATTACACAGAAGTTTTGACCCTATAGCTACAATAATATATATTAAACAGATTCATACCGCACAGCTTGTAAGACCGCCACTACATTTTTATTCTCTTGGAAGAGTAGCTTTTAGTTATTATGTCAGAAAGAACACCATAATGTTCCGAAATCGCTAATAAAAACGTGTGTCTCATCACACTGTGATTTTAAGCTGAATAGAATCACTACAGGCATTTTCGAGATCAATAGTTAATTTTTATCTTGGTAGATGAAAGTAATACATTTTGACCTCTCTCAATTGTGCTCAGACTTGGGCGACGTTGTTTGCTGTCTCCATGCAACCACATGTCTTTATCCATTTTCTGCTATCAGTGTCAAAGGCTTTGAGCTTCTTAGGATTGTAGGGTTGAGAGGTCTAAAGCAGGCTGATGGCTAGATCCCACCAATGGCCATCATAGCATTGTGCTACACTGTATCCTGGCATGGGAGTGTGCACGCTGGGATGTACACCCTGGGAGGCAGTCAAGGATTGAAACACTGTTATTTGGCTGACAGCTGACCCAAGTTACTCATGACCCCTCCAGTCTTTGCAATGACAGCTTCACCCCATGAGCTTCCTCTACCTGACTGGCAGAATTCCAGTAAGTTGACAAATACGAAGACTGACTACCGCAAAATGATACAGCACATGAACATGCCAATTCCATAAAGAGTGCCTCCTGTAAACAAAACACCACTCTGTGTGTTAACAGGTACTACATGGTATTATGTCCCCTTGCAATTGAGCTACTGTTGTCTTTTAAGTTTTGCTTGATGATGCTGTTGATTGTTTTTCTAAGACAAGGATATTAGAGTAAACCACACCCCAAGCTAGGTGTGCCGGGGGAAAACACACACAAAAAACCCCAAAAAGATTTCAGATGTCTTGTTTTTTATTAGCTAAATAAAAATAAGACATCTGTGGGGGGGGGGGATGGAAACCGCCTAAAACTACACTGTGGAAGCACAAATGTGACATGGCATATTTGTAGTATTCTATAACTATGCTTTAATGTAAACTTACTCATGACAAATTATTATGCAAATTATTATACAGTTAAAATGAAATAAAATTAAAACACAAACACATAAGCTAACTTAATAAAGATAAGAAAATGCACTCTGGAAACTCACTGAATGGAAACTGAATTAAAACAATAAAGAAACTAATGAGAATATAAGAAACTATAATAAGCCTGGGATAAGGGTATGGAATGAAGTCTGGATTTTGAGGGGGGCTATAAGTGAGCACTTTCTTTTGTAAAAGGCAAACAGATATTCTGCTCTCTCTTAAGAGATGGGATGAAATATTGAATAAATAAAGTGTAGTCAAAAGATAAGTACAGAGACGAAGCTCAGAGTTCTACACAGAGTAAATTGAAAACAAACTATTTCCTTTTTTCCAGGCGAATCTTTGCCTTTCGTTCTATCACATGTCATGATGGCAAAGCTGATAGTCTGTGGAAATCACGTCTATCATTTGATATGCTTTCATGCCTTGCAAGAAAGCTGAATAATTAATGTGATTGTTTACTATATTTTCCCTTTTTGTTTTGCATGTGAATCATCTAGTAACTGAAGGAATCTAAGCTTTTTGTAGCCCTTGTATTGCTTTAACTCTGGGAATAAAAAAAAAAATAAGACATTATTGATATTACAAGGTCTGTTTTTCCTCTGTCAGACCTCAACCAGGCTTAATTGGCCATACTTCAGAGGGACAATGATCCTAAGCCAGAGTTGCCTTAGAAGATTATAAGTTGTGTGCTTGCAATCCAGCAGACGTAATTGGGTGCTTAAAAAGTTAATAACTTTTGAATAAAAGTGCTTGTCAGCTTTTTAGCGCATCACATGTAATCTGTGACCAGGGCTCCAGAAGCCTGCATGTTAATGACGACTATAGGGATTTAATTAAACCATTTTGCTCCCCTTCCAGTATATTTGACTTCATGTTTCAAATGCATTCCAACTTAATTTCTCAGACATTATGATTTGAATAATGTCTTTGCATAAACCACTTTGAATTTAATTAAGATACCCGTTTGTCTTCGGAAATCAACAGATGCCCTACTCTTAGTTTAAAATGTCTTTTGCTATATAGAGAGAGAAGACAAATAGAGCTTGGTTTATGAGGATTAAAAAGTTTGTTTTTAACCTTTGGCATTGTATCCTCTATCCTGTGTTTGTGACGGAATCATGCTGCCAGGAGAGTTGTGCAGATTCTGATGACAGACTGCCCTCAGGTTAGCTTTCAGTGGAGAATAACTGAGTAATGAAAACCCAAATCAGATTTCTTGAAAATGAAAAATGGATTTTTCCACTGTGCATACAGTTTTGTGGGAGCTGTAAACATATAACAAGTCAATTCTAAGCTAGCAAAATTCATTTATAACGTGCTTTTAACAAACTGGGTCATTGTAAAATTCTTTACAGACCAACAAAGCAGCAAAGCACATGGCTAAATACTAAAGGAGGGTACTATTATTTCGAATATTTAGAGGTGTGTGTGTTTGAGTGCATCATTCCTTCGTACAACAGTGCACAGAGGAATACAACATAAACCACAGTACACAAAACATCAGGATTGCAGTAATTCGCACAGAGAGGATCATGGTAAACTAGCAAGCTGTTCTAAATCAGGGGTGTTATATATGTTACCACTTCCTGCTCAGCGTCCAGTGGAAACATTCCTCCCAGAAGGCCTGTTAGCATACACTTGATAGCTCTCCTTGTTACCTCCATGATAAAACCACAAACAAACAGAAAATCCAGAACAAAGCTACTCCTGAACAAAGCAGGACAATGCTTTGTTCTGTATTCATCAACCTGATAAACAATAATAATCACAGTAATGATGTCTGTTCAAGGACGCTTGGGAGCCAGGGAGGTGGATAAGGGGATGTGCAGGGGGTGCAGGGAGGAGATGGGTGTTGTTAATCTGAGAGGATGTGTGGAGTTTAGAGGGATAGGGAGGGGTGCCATGGCTGCTCACACTAAGATAAGGCTGCCTTCCTGCCACTGCTTACCACAGCCTCAGCCTCTTCCCAACAACACAGGGCTAGCTGCTCCCTTCCTAGGCCAGGGATTTTGCATGTATGTGATAAGATGCTCCTGAGAATTGCAAATAGCACAGGTATTAGCCTGCCCTCTTCTTCACAAAGGAATGCCGCAGAACAGCATGAGGGGACGGAGAGGATGAACCTAGACTGAAGCCAGCCACTGTTCTGGGTGAACAGATAAGTGGTGCTCTGACAAAAGGTTCAGAGAATGGAAGAGGTGGCCAGTGGCACCCCTGCTGGGCCAGATGAAGACAAGCTCACCATGTGGTCCCAAAATTCACATCCCACTTTTGTCAGCTGCAGTTGCCTTTAAAAAAAATATAGATGGATAGATAAATTAACTCAGATACTCTGCTTGATGCTCGCTCATAAATCTGACATTGCATTATTGTGGGTAGAATATTCATTATTTTGATGATTTGGCTTCCAGATATAAAGCCAGCAAGCCAAAGTGTAAGCAAAATAAAGAGACATGCCAATTTTAAACACTAGACAAATAAACAAGATGAACAAAATATGTGCAGTTTGTGTATTTGATATAATTAGTTTGCCCACACAGCACGAAAAGGCCACATCGTAATGAAGGGAAACGAATAAAAATCAATGAAACAAGGATTTGGATTTTTTTTTCTGTGAAATTTCTTGTAATAAAAAAACATTATGATCTGTGATTTTCATTTCTTCAAGGAGATGCAGCATCACTTAGGATTCTGCCAGGAAAAAGCATGACAGAGAGAGGGAATGGTGATGTCTATTTCCCTACCAATATGTCTAACATATTGCGAGCTCATGATTGTAGGCTGATTGTGTGTGCTATATTAATTAGTATTCCATGACACGTGAACATTCCAGAGTAAGCCCCTGCACCACGAGCCACTTCTCAATGAAAAGAAATGAACAGATGTCCTAATCTACTCTACAGTGAGTCCAGGCAGACTTTAATTACAGTGTGCACAGTAGCACAAGTGAACCTGCCTGATTGAAGTAAACACTGTGTGATTGTCAGCACATTACTTTCCTCCAGAAATAACTTTTGCTTAATTAAGGACTGTGGAACTTCTGCTTAAAAGATATGCGTCATGCAAGACACTATCACTATCTGCTAAGTAAGCCACAACACAACCACGGACATATTGCAGACAGTGCAGAGTGTTTCATTTAAGGATGTACTTTCAGGGTGACCACTCTAAGTGCCCCTGTCAACTGCAGCCCTGACAGGCAGGGGAAACAGCTCACTGCACCACTGAGAGAAACAGCTGCTGACAAAGAAACAAAGTGAATCACTACTAATGTCAGGTGCCTGTAATTATTTCCCAAATTTTAGGAGCTGCAGACATGAAAATTCCACACCTTTGCTGCTCGTTTAAGAAATATATATTTTGCTCTTTATATCACCAAATACTACCTGTCATAAAAATATGTTTTAAGCTTGTGGGTGGAACTGCCAAAATATGTCTGTCAGGTCTTTGCATAATAATAATAATAATGGATTGGATTTATATAGCGCTTTTCAAGGCACCCAAAGCGCTTTACAATGCCACTATTCATTCACTCTCACATTCACACACTGGTGGAGGCAGCTACGGTTGTAGCCACAGCTGCCCTGGGGCAGACTGACAGAAGCGAGGCTGCCATATCGCGCCATCGGCCCCTCTGGCCAACACCAGTAGGCAAGTAGGGTAAAGTGTCTTGCCCAGGGACACAACGACCAGGACAGAGAGCCCGGGGATCGAACCGGCGACCTTCCGGTTACAGATACGCTTCCCAACCCCCTGAGCCACGGTCGCCATACATGGAATTGTTGTGCGCTCAAACTCACCTTAGACTGCAAAAGGCTGCACTCAACTTGTCGTCCTTATCTAATCTTTCAAATAGAGGGAGTTCTTTAGCTGAGTGAACTGCTTTGTTTGAGTTTTTGCCTTACCAGGGAATGTTTTAAGGGAGAAGGAGAGCAAGTAAGATGGGCAGTTTAGAACAGCATGTATTTATCCTTTCCTCATTTGATCACTATTCAGGTTGCATTTTATATAGAAGATTTATGCATGAGATACTGTAGACTATTAAAATTATTGTACTGACACAGATGGCCTACAGCAAGCAAAGAGCCTTTTAGGAAAATATGCTGTCTGGTTAATTAAAGGTTAGCAAGCGATGATGACAATAACACCACACGTGTGTGCAGACACACACACACGCAGAGAGTTCTCAGTGACATACATAAAAAGTGCTGCTCGTCAAAACTCCAGTCAAAATGCTATTGAACACAAGACCATGTAGTTCCATAATCAAGTAGCAAACCCAACTCCAGAAACTAAACACATACGAAATGGGATATTTTGGTGAACTACAACAACAAGAAACCTGACTTGGGTTACTAATGTACAGTGTAGTCCATATGTTTTTTGTTTTTTTTATTTAATTAATTCAGGAGATGAGCGGTGATGGAGGAGCCAGATGAGGAAGAGGGAAATGACATGATGAGAAAGATAGGATGAAACTATAGATGTAAAACTGTTAAATGATCATATATTTGCAATCTCTAAATTAAAAGTAACTTTAAAGCACTCTACATATGTGGTCGGTCTCTAGTTGCATAAATAAAATGCGATTAGGCAGATGCATCTCAGCCATTGTATTCACGATGGCAGTGCAACATGGAGCCTTCCACAAACCTACACCTGTATGTGTCACATAATTTTCAGTTAACATAAAAAACTGAAACTTTATATTGGCCAACATACTTTTTTTTAATATCCAAGTTCTACCAAAAGCAAAGTAGAAACTAGCCAAAGTTTTCCTAAAATCTAACTATAAGCCGTGCTACAGCCTGTTCAGTTCTGCTTTTCTTCACTTTTGAAAATACATCCTTGGATGCTTGGTTGGGGTCAGGTGCTTTTGTTGTGTTTGCAGTAGTGGATAACAGAGCTCTTTCTTGCTCAGGCACATTTTGTTCTTTTCTTTGAATGTCTTCAACGTTCTCGGCCATTCACTAAGAAGTAACATGGATATATCCGCCCATCAAAAGTTTTGGACAACTTTGCTATTTTTGTCCTTTCTAATACTCTGCTTAACTTTTGCATAAATATAGCAAAAGTACTGCTTTGTGTTAGCGCATTACACAGAAATGTAATGTGTCTACAGTTCCAAACACTGATGGTGATCAGATGTAATGCCTCGAGCACCTGATTTTTAATCCTCACAGCTTGGGCACTATGGGGTTTATTTTATTGGAGTGCCATGACAGTGGGTGATTTCACATTGCTCTCATACAATATTAATTGCATTGTTTTCCAGCAAAATGAAAAAAAAATAAAAAAATCACAATAATGAAAGTTGCAAAGTCAAATATCAAATTCATTTTTTCTTTGTTTTTTCCTTTTAGGACATTGCCGGTAAAAATCTTCTTTGTGCACAAGCATTCCAAGGTAAAGTCGTTTTTGTTTTTCAAATTAAAAAACATGAAAGTGTCAAGAGTCTTTTGAATGAATCAGTGAATATCATCTATTCAGCAGCTCATGAAGAACATGGCTATTCTATACCCATAGCCAGATAAATATCGGTGTTGATTGTGTTAATTTACAGTATATAGCTCTGTGCAAAGATTTATTTTTTTTGTACTTTAAATGATAGATTCCCAAGATTACCCATTACACAATTCTACATGGACAACAAAACCAGGATTTTTACTCACATGGCACCAAATCCTGCAGTACTGTCAAAGCTGCTGCTGTCAGAGGGATATTCACATAGTGCTCATCGCGTGATTGCCTTGACACACTGGGTCATTGCAAAGACTGATCTAAGTCTTCTGTCAGTGTGCAGGGTTTCCAAAAGGGGAAAGGAAAATAATCTGTTTATTATCTGTTCCTGAATTGGTAGATTTCCCTGCCTAAACATAGTAAAATAGTTTTTGGCATCTAAACGCTCCCAACCAGCTGGTGAAAATGAACAAAAGGTGAGAGAAATGAAATCAACCACGTGTGCTAACCATAAACATAAACAAAGTAACAACAACTTAGATGATTAGCAATTGCAAATACACCAAACCAATCTGCATTTCTTGCTTAAAACATTCAAAGATGACTGATGACCACAGCACCCATAACACACATGAGCTCCCCTCTTTACATTTCCTAACAGTGACATCTGACAGGCTGTAGAAGCTTTCTGAGCAGTCCCAGTGAGTTAAATCGAAAAAGCTGGACTCAGCAACAATCCACAAATATGCTAAAATAACTCGTTTTTTCAGGGCGTTGTATAGATCCATTGCTGCAATTATGGCAAGATGGAAACAAGAAAGATTGTCATCAGCCCCGACCTCTGCTTTCTCTGCAGGTAAAGGTCTGGTGACTTTGCGGTTCACCACAAGCCAATTTATTTACAGCCCTCCACTTGTGGCTGTGTAAATATTCTTCATGAGAGAGGAGGCTGTCACCAAAGCAACACACTTCATCAAAAACAACCCTTTCTTGTCAGGGGCTAATGTGAAGGTGTATATCACGCCATGCGCCCGCCCTCTGAGTAGTGAGATGTAGGGATTGTTACGAGTAATGGGACTCCCAGGGGGACTCTACACCTTCACCGAGTTTAAGTCTTCAGTTAGAAGGTGACACATAGTCTTGGCTGACAATAACCACAGGAAGCAGTGGGATTGTTATGATACAATAAGCTACAACAGGAATCGCTGTTTATCAGGGTAGATTTAAGGATTCTTGCCACTTATTACATCATACAGATTCCTCATACCAGCAGGCCCCCAAAGGCAGGTCATACTGTGTGTCTAGAAATTAAATTTCTTACCAGTTATGGAATGACGCATCTGCCTCACTATAACAGTAGTCATAACTGTAATGGTGAATAATGGAAATAATCATCTATATTTTTCTGTGTTGTCTGCAACTAGCCCGAAGTTTTCAGTGTGACCTCCTTAAGGAGCAGTTATTGGATTAGGCTGTCATGCCAACGGACTGATGCGTGATCAAACACTTTATTCTCCTCAGCAGTCTTTATTACACACAATCCTTGAGGGAGGATGTGACTCATAAAGAGCTGTTATGAATCACTTACAGATGGATGCTTAGCCTGCAGTTAGAAATGGACAATACAATATGAGATAGAAGCATCTAATTTGAATCATTGTGTGACTATTGTGCCATTATCAGTTCACTTTCATCAAGTTGTGAACCATTAGCATGGTTTCCATGCCTATTTTCCTTCTATAGCCTCTAAATGGAGTCCTGGATGAGGCCTGGGGTCTATTTAGAGGGACCTCCTGGGGGCTAATGAGCTCACCACTCTAGGATGCATAATTTAACCATAAGCCTCATTCCATGGTTCTCTGTGCTACAATAACTGAAATATTCATACGTTGTTTAAGCTGATACATTTTTAGATCAATTTACATCATGAAGAGGTCAAAGTAATTTGACAAATGCAACAATTTGAGAACATAAATAATGTTAAATATTATGAAGTCTGCTGTGGTGGTAATTCAAACTTAATCAAATTCATTCTTGGCTCAAGCTGCTGTACACACACGGAAAATACAGTAATCGGGTAACTGCTAAATTGACATATATGATCTTCATATGTCCAGCAGGACTAATTTTACGATTTTCATCTAAGCATCATGTACATAAAAATAAGCGTGCACTTTTCATATAATCTTAAAAGGGGTTCAGTCTTTTAGAGTTAATCATAGTGAATTGAAAGAAGGTGGTTATGTGTTCTCCTGAACCTCTGCCACAGGTAAGGTGTTTTGGAGGGAAACTAACTGCACCATCGTCCATTTTGTTTCTTGCTTAAAAAAAAATTACTATAGGTCTGGAGTGCTAGACTTTGAAAGAATAAATAAATAGAGACAGAATAGAAAGAGTGTAGAGCCTTCATACATTTGTATGGGACTTCTTGTGGCTAAGAAGGTTATTGAGAAACATCAAAGGCAAACGTAATGCTCTGACCAGCTAACAATAACAGCTATCAAATAATAGGATCAATATGATAATCATAGCAAATGTGATCTAAGTGAAACATTTTAGATTTTGTTTCTCTTCTGTAAATGAACTGACTACAACAAACTTGGATCAGTGTCATGTAGTAAGTAGAGGTATCAGCGATGACAGTTAAGCTAACGTAGTATAGTGGATACAACTGGCTTGCTGAAACATCTCTATTGTATTGCATTTGCAGATGATGATGATGATGATCAGATACCTGCTCTGTGAAAAGCAGCAGTCTTGACTTCACTCTGAGTAAAACTGTATTTACCTTTTTTCTTTTCTTTTTTTTTTTTTAAATGGAAGGAAAAACTTTCTCTAAATAGTAAAGTGTCCTTAAATGCAAAGACACATCAAGCAGTGATATGCCAGCAAAGTTTCGAAGACATCAGCTGTCAAAGGTTGACACAACACAGACTTCACAATCTGTCACAAAATGTATTAGAGGCACAAAGACAATGCACTCTTAACACTAACTTGAAACTTCAGTTAATGGATGCACTCTTTGGAAACTACTGAACCTGCTGTTTTACATTATGCCTTCACTTTCTTGATGATTTCAATGGGAGTGTCAATGATATAACCCTGACTGACTTTGACTATGAAACAGTTAGTTTATCAAATTGACATTTTGGGCCAGCAGTTTTAATTTGATGTAGAGCTAAAACTTCTAAAGCACTGTTCTGAAATTGTAGTGATTTCACATCCAGGGATGCTTTGAGGAGACAACAGTGAAAATAGCGTGCTCTTAAAACATAGATACAAACCACAAGATATAAGACCAAAGGACAGCCGTGATAAGGGTCAGATAATTCTGTAGTAGCTACTGTTATATTATTTGGACTACTATACACTTACCTTCATCTCAGAGTATTCTCCTGAATTTAAGTATACCTTGTGAGAAACTACAGCTGCCATCTGATCTTGGAGCTACAGTAGAAGGCATACTTTCAAAGAAAATACTGAGTATGCTGAGTCCTGCTTTACTACTTTGCTATGAGACATTTTATACTAATTTCACTTATACCTGTTGCCATAGAATCAGAAGAATCAGAAAGGGTTTTATTGCCAAATGTTGAGCAGGTTTACAACATTAGGAAATTGCTGCGGTGCTTCAGTGCAAACATACTGTCATAAATTATGCTAAAATAGACATGAAAATAAAAATAAGAATAAGAATTAAAAGTGCTAAGTAGATAGATATATACATGAGTGCAGGTGGTGATCAGTGCCAAACATGGAATGATGCAGTGAACACAGTGAACTGTATCTTCCCAATAGCTCTTTAAAAACATCACAAAAATTAAACTTTTTTGCATAAAAATAACTTTAGTGTTGCAGTAGTTGGCCAGTCGTATTTATAAAATTAGCTTTATGTTGATAACTCTGATGCAAACACACCAAACATGTTGATAGTGGCTTAACATACATAATAATAGAATATGTGTTGGAATTATTAAATTGAAACAACATATTTGTATTGCACATGGTACCTGAATACAGTAAAGATAAAATTGTTTAAATGTAAGCATGAATTATAGCTTACTGAGCTGTGAGATAGCTGTAAAGACTCGACATGAATAAAAACATCATATAAAAGTCATTTGAATACAACAAATTAAAATGAGAAAACTAATGCTGAATAAACATAATGTTAATGCATGCAATTGTTGTGCCTATTTTTCCATGTTAATCAAACTGATGTTTTTTCAGTGCAGGGTGCTCTGTTAAGTAATTACACTGGCAGCTGACGTCAGTATCTTAAGTGAGCTGTGCATGAGTTGACACTCATGTAAAACTAAAAACATTAATTTGCACCTAAGGTGGTGATGATGATGTGTTTGTAATCACTCGTACATTTCAGAGTTAGCAATCAGAGGTTGTGCTTGATCGGCCTCTACTTCCTCATTGTTCCATACTAACACGGAATGTTTTATCTTTTCTGTTCATTAATGAACACCAGAAGTTTCAGGGGGTTTGTTGTTTTTGTGTTTGAGTGTGTGCACGCACAGGTGTGTGTGTATATGTCTTGTAATTATCTGAAGTACATTCTGGTTGGACTGTTCAAAAGAAATACCCAGTTCAACAAAACAAAGTGAGACAATACCTCATCACACAGCCCACTCCTTTGCAGCATCTTCAAAAGGGATAATGGCACCTTTGCTAGGATGCAAATATAACACAAGTATAAAATTATAATCATCTCATGAAACATGAACATCGTTGGAAACAAAGACAACAAGACCATTTACTGTGATTAAAAGGATTTAGCTCATTATTGACTGTATTGATAATGCAATCGCTATGTGATCATTTGCAGAGGAATGATTTATTTGAAGAGATTCATCCAGAATTTAGATTTGATTTCATCATAGCACAGAAACAGCACTGTTGAAGTCACTAATGATGCAGTGGACTCATCTCTGTGCTTGTCCTGTCAGACCTCAGTGCACCATGCAAAGCTGTTGATCACAATATCAACACTTTACCACGGTAACTTGAATACACGCTAGGTGTTAAAGGAATTGCCCTGAACTGGTTTGAATGATTTCCTGATAGATTCAGTTTGTACATGTAAATTGAGAGTCTTTTCCACACACACAAGTTAGTTCGTCAGGGTTCTGAAATCTACATTTTCATTGCTGTATTTATCTATGAAGCCAGATGACATTAATCTATTAATTAAAATACAGGCTTAAAGATATGAAGGCCTTGATGTATTGCATTTATTATCTACTAAATTCTGAAAAAACTAAGCTTAATGTACTTGGCCCTAAAAATCTTAGAAATATGATGTAACAAGATACTTCCTCTAGATGGCATTACCTTGGCCTCAAGTAACACTGTGATGAACCTTTGGGACACAATGCCCTACACCATGTGCTCCAAACAAATATGTAAGACTGCTTTCTTTTATCAGTGTAATATTGTTAAGATTAGAAACATCCTTTCAGAGTTTCAAAGTTACTTTGAGGTTTGAGGAGTTACTAGCTAGACCACATTTCTACCATATTTGATTCTCTTCGTTTCCCATTTAAATCTAGAATTTAATGACTACATAGTCCTAATAGAGCACTTTACTGTTGAACTGTAGGCTTATTTGTGGTTCATAGGGTTTCCAGAAGTAGGATGGGAAGCAAAGCCTTTCAAGTCCCTACTGTGTAGCCAACACCCAGTTTGGATTAGGGAAACAAATGCTCTCTAGCTTTAAGATTATGCCTAAAGCTTTCATTGTTTCTTTCCTTCTTTCTTTTAATAAAATTTGTAGTTAAAGCTCGTTCAGGTGATCCAGAACCATTCCTTAGTTATGCTGCTAAAGGCTCAGCAGTTGGGTGACCTCCCATGGTCCATCCTCCAACCTCTCTTCTCCTAGCCTTTCACTTCCCAGGTGTTCATAGACTACTTTTGCAATTCCTGATTTTACCAGAAGATTCTTCCTGTTAAAAGGGACCTTTTCCTTCCCGTTGGCACCAAGTGTTTGGTCATGTAGACCAACTGACTAGAGACAAACATTAGAGGCATAATAATGAGCCAGTGTTCTCCAACTTCTTTAACTATTGTTGCTTGGTCAAATGTTAAATTAAGCATTAAAAGAAGATGAAAAATAACAAAATTTTAAGTTAATAGAGGTAAAGAGAAAAAAATGATAAAAGGCTTAAAAGGATGGCAATTTTATGAAAGTATGCTCCAGAACTGGCATGCTGCAACGAGAAATTATTTCTTCTTTTCATGCATTTTACCATAAAGCTTCTGTCAGAGCATGAATTATATTAGGATCTCACATTTAAACCCACATCTCATTTGGGGATTTTCCTTTGGATCATGATCAGACTCTCCATTTTCTACTTTCCATCTGTAAAGTCTTTAAATGTTCTATTCTCTGGATCTAAATTTGGCTGTTTGGGATAGAAATGGGTCAGTGTTTTGGTTTTCGGGCAGATCATTTGGCTACACATTTATCAGGAGCATTGTATAAACACTGTATAGTGTTATGACATTAGTATGACTAACTTCAACTAATGTATGTTTTCACTCTTCCAACTTAGTCTTGTAAACTGAATGAAAAAAATAGTTTATTTTTACATTGTTTAAAATTACCATCTAACTCTACAAAAGAACAGTCTATTTTTTCATGCCCCTGCCTCTTACAAAGCCGATATGGTTCATCTCTACTGGAACAAGTTTAATAATTAATATTTCCAGTATACCATAAACCATTCACAAATTAGAGCTTTTATAATGTCAAATCCCTGGTTATATGTAAATAAATAAAAAATATTTAAAAAGTGTGCATTACTATATTGTAGCCACAAGTATGTTCTAAAATGGTCACATGCAGGACTGAATGCATTGGAACTGACAAAGATCTTCAAGGCACTGTGTGGAACGTTCTCATATAGTAGCACATGTACTCAGCACACACATGTCCATTACTTTTTCATTCAGTTCTCTTCTTCATCCACTCCTTTTCACATACTCCAACACTGAGACACTATTGAGTAAATGGTTTTCACATGTGTTCTGTGAAATCATCGCCGATGCATCATGTGTCAACACTAAAAAGTGCCACTTACATCAAACGTGGTGCACTGGGAAGAGATTGGTTAATGCTTAAAGGCAGTACCCCACACTTTTGTTCTGGGAATAATATTCTATATTCACCAGTGACAGAATGAAGAATTAATTACTGGAGCATCAGGTTTACCCATCAGTTCATGTGTGAATCACCGAGATCACCACTTTGTTCAGCTACAATGGACCTGTCTAGCCTTACAGCACTTAACACCTTCATTCAAGAAATGTGGACATTTAACCATACTCTTTCTAAAGACTTACAGAATGCTATAAACCCTACGGTGGCCCCTAGAGACAAAGCACGTACAAACTCCAAAACACTTGCAAACTCCAAAACACATGCAAATTCCAAAACACATGCAAACTAAAAAACACTTGCAAACTAAAAAACACTTGCAAACTAAAAAACACATGCAAACTCCAAAACGCGTACAAACTCCAAAACGCTTGCAAAATCCAAAACACTTGCAAACTAAAAAGCACATGCAAACTAAAAAGCACATGCAAACTCCAAAACACGTACAAACTCCAAAACGTTTGCAAAATCCAAAACACTTGCAAACTAAAAAACACTTGCAAGCTAAAAAACACATGCAAACTCCAAAACACGTACAAACTCCAAAACGCTTGCAAAATCCAAAACACTTGCAAACTAAAAAAAACTTGCAAACTAAAAAGCACATGCAAACTCCAAAACACGTACAAACTCAAAAACACTTGCAAACTCAAAAACACATGCAAATTCAAAAACACAACGGAAGTGCTCCAGGACGCTAGGGGCAGTGTTGAGCTTTTGTTACCTAGTAACTACACAAGCCAGGAAGTACCAATGACCGGATTTGGGGTTTGCAGCCTTAAAGGCCGCATTTTAAGGCCGATTACCTCACAGCGACAAGAGAAGGCTTTCCGAATTCAAAGGCTGCCCGAAATGCGGCCCTGAAATGCGTCCTTAATTTCCCTGAATTTTAAGGATGGGTCGGTGTAGCCTTCATGGCCCAACATATCCCAGACTTCATAGTGCGGTGGTGGTGTGGATAATTTTGCCGGAAAAAAAACGGTGGAAGCGGAGCGGAGGAAGAGTAAACTTTCAGAAGTAAGTACTGAATATTATGTCACTTATTTATGCGCAAATATTTTTTTAATGAAGAACATGAAACCATTATTGTTGGCCACATGTCGGGAAAGTTGACATTAGCGATGTTTGTACTTTCAGAATTAACTTGGTTTTAAAGCCTTTACTTTAATAAATATATATATAGTCGACCTTAATCTTACAGAGATGATTTTGTGGATAATTAAAGTCAGTCATATATCCACAAACACAACAAGCTGAAAGTCAGTGATGCTGCTCAGTTCGCAGTCATGAATATCACGGCACAAGCAGGATTCACTGCACTGTTAACGTTAGCTATGTTATATTGCTGCCTCTGTTCGGTGGTGTCGAGCCAAACGGACTTTAACGTGTGTTTGAACGAGCTGACGGTTCACTCGTTAAGCTGAAAGAAAGATGCTTTAATCACAGCAGTCACACATGTGTCCACTGTACCATCTGGGAACTCTTCTTGTTTTGTAATAACACAAACTAAATCCTCCTTCTTTTGTGCTGTTTTGTAGCAGTGTATACACCTGAGACTTTAACCTGTGTCTGTCCTGCACTCTCTCTCTTTTTCTTTCTCTCTGATTGTGGAATAAAAGTATGAACATGTGTTTATAAGTTACACTTGTGTTTGAATCCTGCAGCTTATCACACATTTGATTTCCATGTGTGACAACTGCAAGTGTCCAGAGTGAGGACAGACTGAGGGACCCACTGCTGCACATCATCTGTGAGGCTTTGCATCCCTGATGATCCACCGAACTCAACAGTGTGTGAGGAAGAGGAGGAGGAAGAGCCAGCAGCAGCTGACAGATGGAGAGAATAGACAGACTGTTCCCTGTTTGTGAAGGACTGCTAGAAAAGTTTAACATAACTGTCTGTCCTGAATCAGTCTTATTAGGTAATGTTCAAATAATTTTATCCTCCCAGTGTTTTCAGTGTGGGAGAAAGTACTCAGGGCCTTCAAGTTACACACTATGAAAGGCAGCAACAAGTGTAATATTCAGAAACCTAAAGTATGTATCTGCAGCAGAATGGAGCTAAAAATAAATGTTTGTTCCAGTTCTATGAAGCTTTGAGTATTTTGGATTAGTAGCACTGCTGTGTTTGTTGCATCATATTGCTGTAATTGTTTATATGCTTTATATATTCTGAGGTAAGTTGATCTATAGTGTTACATCATATTCTATAAGGATGTTATGTGTTTGTATACTTTCTGCCCAGTTTGACCCATTTAGCAGAAGTCAGCCTGTTTAAGGCTCTGATATCTATTCTGTATGACTTAAAGCAGTTATGACATGGTCTGATTTTCTCACCCAATAAAGGAATATTTCATATATCAGTCTACTCTTCATTTTATCAGAAACAGTTATCACAGCTTGTACATTTTCTTTTTATAAATATATGTAAGCAATGAGCCAAATTTAGTAATGGCAACATACTGAAGTAACAACATTTGTCTCTGATATATGATACACCTATATATACACTGCCAAAGATACTTGTCTTTGAGTGAAGATTTAAGGTGATAAGACATAACTGCAACTTGAATCTGTACTGGTCAGTATTTGACACAGAGTTCATGTTCACTGCTGTAATAGCTAATAATTTATATAATAACTATAATATTGGCCATATTATATTTACATTACCAAAGTGATATGACTTTAGTCTCATGAACAACATTAGCTAATTCTTATTTACTAACTAATCTTGAAATAACTGTTCAGTACAGAAATGAAGCCCAAAAATCATGTTTTACTGTCCTGTGGTCTCAGCCTCAGATACTTATCAAATCACACAAAGCTCTTGTAGAAACAAACAAATGAACAAAATATATTCTCCCTCATTTCTGTCAAACCAAGTTGTATGACACGTTTCCAGCGGTTAGTATCATGGTTGCTAGGCAACCTGGGAAGCGCGACAGAGACTAGACCGTCCCATACAGACAAACTTGCCGTTTATTTTGCAAATAGAGCTCAACACTGCCCCTAGCGTCCTGGAGCACTTTCGTTGTGTTTTTGAATTTGCATGTGTTTTTGAGTTTGCAAGTGTTTTTGAGTTTGCAAGTGTTTTTGAGTTTGCAAGTGTTTTGGAGTTTGCAAGCGTTTTGGAGTTTGCAAGCGTTTTGGAGTTTGCAAGCGTTTTGGAGTTTGCAAGCGTTTTGGAGTTTGCAAGCGTTTTGGAGTTTGCAAGCGTTTTGGAGTTTGCAAGCGTTTTGGAGTTTGCAAGCGTTTTGGAGTTTGCAAGCGTTTTGGAGTTTGCATGTGTTTTTTAGTTTGCATGTGTTTTTTAGTTTGCAAGTGTTTTTTAGTTTGCAAGCGTTTTGGATTTTGCAAGCGTTTTGGATTTTGCAAGCGTTTTGGAGTTTGTACGTGTTTTGGAGTTTGCATGTGTTTTTTAGTTTGCAAGTGTTTTTTAGTTTGCATGTGTTTTGGAATTTGCATGTGTTTTGGAGTTTGCAAGTGTTTTGGAGTTTGTGCTTTGTCTCTAGGGGCCACCATAATAAACCCATGAAACTACTGATGATTTCTATGTGGCTGAAGCTATCCTACTATCAACCACTTAGAAACAGCATTGTGTTTTTTAGAGCATTAAGCAATAGTGATGTTTACACATTCCTGATTTAGTCTAAGTTAGTTATAAGGGCGTACACAAATCATTCCTGGTCACATATGACCAATTAAAACACACACACACACACACACACACACACACACACACACACACACACACACACCAACTGCAACCATGGGATGAATCTTAAATGCAAAAACATCCAAAAGAGCTTAAAAATAAAATACAGGTTCACTACAACACAGCTGCTGCAGCTAAAGCAGAACGAGAGCGTGTGTGAAAGGAAAAACAATGCACTAATGTGTGTGTGTGCTTGTTGAGTTGATGAGACTAGAACAGTGGTATATTTAAAAAACTAAAGCTATTTAAAGTTTATCATGAGAGGCCAAAACTAGGCCATGTCTTCCTTGGTCCTGGTGATCTTGTTCATATTATTTGCAAGAGAGTTACTGGTCAATAGCTTTGAAAATAACTTGCTCAGCAGTGCATTAGGTCTGCAGCTTAATGGCAGTGTACCCTGGTAAGAAATGAAGTACGGGTCTTTGGTATGTTTTTAAGACAGCTGATATAAGAAAAAGGATTTCTACGATAGTTTCAGGCTGCTAAAATTGTTGTTTTGTTTTGGGGTTTTTTTTTTTTCAAATTTAGTGTCCGCATGTTAGGTTTCTTTCCTCACAGCTGGTTAATGACAGCAACCAAATCCTGCTGCTGCAGTAAAGAGAAAGAAACAAGTCAGTTATGTTTAGTAACAAGATTTTTTATGCCATTGGGTCAAAATATCAAGATCACATAATTTGACTAAAGTAAGAAAACTGCCAGTTGAAAGAAACCCTCGAGAAACATATCACCATATCAGCAAGGTTCTGAGAAAGTTTCAAGCCTTTAAACATTGGTTAGTAAAAACGGCTGGTTCCTGGCAGCTTCTTTGGCCTGTGCTTCCCTGAGACATCGGGGCCAAGAGGAAATGCCACACTAAAATAGCATTTTGACCTTCAACCCCATCTTGTCATGTCTCTGAAAGACTACATGAAGTCTCCACAGCGAGCCTTAAGCTAAGCTGTTCTCTGTTCTCCACTATTTTTTGAGACATTATACTGACCTTTATGTACTGTGTGGGAGGCACAGGTCAATAATGCTGAGTGGTAGAATCACTGTCGAATACATTCTTTCAGTTTAACCTGAATGACAGATTTTTCATTCTTGAAAGCTACTGTAATGGATGTGGGTACGAGGTCAAGAGCCCTGCTAACTCATCAAATTCCACTATGGAGGTATTAATGTTAAGAGTTTCAAAATTACCATTCACTGAAGAACACATCCTCATGGCCAACAGAGATGTGCTTAAAAATCTTTTGGCTAAGCACATCAACATTTTGACAACGTGGAAATGTTGGCTTTCACCTTTTTCTTCTGGACTTGATGCTTTAGCAGGCTTTTGGTTACGTGAGAACCAGTGCATGCTGAGAGAGGATTTAAGATGCTATGAAAACACTACAATTGAACATCTGCATTCTAGTTGTGTTTCGGGTGTATTGAGTGATATGGTGATCCACAAGTCTTAGCGTGGGTGAGAGAACACACACAAAAAGAACACATCTGGTCTATTATTTATCTCCACTCAAATTATAACTCCAAACCTGCCTGTATGTACAATTAACCACATTTAATTATATAGTCTATATCTATAAAAGTAACTGCTCGTCTGCCTTCACACACATATGAACCTGAGTGACATCCCATTCTTAATCCACAGGGTTTAATATGATGTTAGCCCACCCTTTGCAGCTATAACAGCTTCAACTCCAAGGAAAGGTTTTCAGAAGGTTTAGGATTGTTTACGGGATTTTTTGACAGTGCGTTTGTGAGGTCAGACACTGATGTTGGAAGAGAAGATCTGGCTCACAGTATCTGTTCTAATTCTTCCCAAAGATGTTCTGTCAGGTTGAAATCAGCACTGTGCAACCCAGTAAAGTTCTTCCACACCAAACAGGCTCATGCCTTTATGGACCTTGTTTGTGTACTGGTGCACAGTCATGTTGGAACAAAAGGGGCTAGCCCAAAACTGTTCCCACAAAGTTGGGAGCATGAAATTGTCTAAAATGTCAAGTTGGCCCCTCGACAAATGTTGAGTTTCTTTCACTGGAAATACGGTTCCGAGCTCAACTCCTGAAAAACAACCCCATAGCATAATCCCGCCTCCACCAAACTTTACCCTTGGAACAGTGTCATCAGACAATATAACAACTATAACAACAAACTCTACAGAAAGTTAGCAACCTCTGCACACACTGCACCTCAGCATCAGCTAACACCGCTCTGTGATTTTATGTGGCCTAACACCTCATGGCTGAGTTGCTGTCATTCCCAATCGCTTCCACTTCACAACTGGATTTCTTTATAGGTGGCATCCTATCACATATCACACTGAAATTCACTGAGCTCCTGAGAGTGACTCATTCTTTCACAAATATTTGTAAAAGCACTCTGAATGCCTAGGCGCTTGATTTTATACCCCTGTGGCCATGGATATGCAATATAGCATAGATTGACTGACAACTTTGGTTGCAGTTGCATTGGCGTGTACGTTTTTGTTAGTTTTGTGGCATCCACTGTTCTGTTCAGAAAAAAGGTGCTGATGAAATGCTGATGATAATACAGAAGGGCCACCACTGCTACCTCTACACCATAGCTGCTCAAACCGATATCTCATCTCGAGCTTTTCCTCTCTAAAACGTGAAATAGACACGCATGCAGAAGTTGCAGTAACAGCACAGGGAGGTGTCTATTACACATTTTGCCGTGATACTGGATTGAGCTGCTAGACTAGGCTATTTAAAAGGCTGATATCAGGAAATTTGCAAATGTCGTGACTGATTTGCAGACCAAATTCGATGCTTGTTTTCAATTTTACCTCTGAGCTCTATGAAATCTTGTAGTAAGCAGTAACACAAAAATTGGATTATTGTGGTGTTAGTAGGGGGAAAAAAAGTTTCTCTTCACTTCATACATTTTGACACCAAATTCTAAACTGAAAAACGCAGAACGACATGTGACTGCTTAGGCCATTATGGCATTTGTATTAAGCAGCTGGTGAAAACCAAGAAGCAGCTGTTTGTTTAAGCATCTGTTTTATCGTATGTCCCCTTACAAACACCAGATTTAAATTGGGTCTAAAAGTATATATCCAAGGGAATAAGTGAATGAAGGATTGTGCTTCTGTACTTGGTATAGTCTCAGCTCAGCCCATATGTGAATCACAAACTCTTTGTAATAACTTGCGTCTGTCAAGAGAGAGGATGTACCTGTCAGATCATTTAAATTACTACAACCATTGTTGAGATGGAAATGATTGGATCAGCGTGTTTGACGTTGTGGAACTTTCAGGGCCCTGAAAGTATGCCTCGCTGAGTTTTGGTGGCTTTGCAAAGCAGAATTATGCTCTGTGAAATGTCTCTGTCCAAACTCGCGAAGTTGAATCAACAAACTCAGGTTGAGCTTGGGTGTATTTCATAAACACACACACTGTTCCCCACCAGCATAAGCCTGCCTTTCATTCACTTTGACTCACACACTTATATAATCAGTGTACACACACACACACACACACACACACAGCAGACATTTACATACCGGGTGCTGCATGAATGATTGTCTTAATTTATGCTGTCACCATCAATACACTTTGACTGTACTGCAAGATGGTCACACTGGAAATTTTATACAAAAAAAAAAAAAAAAAAAAAAAAAAAAAGACTTTGTAATCATCCATTTATGGTATAAACTTCAAATACTTCTCATACAAAAAAAAAGCATCTTTGCACAGGAAAATCCTGGATTTTAATTTACATTCATACACCTCACTCCTCCTCGTTCCCTATATTTAATAGCCTCTTGTAGATCCCCGACTGTTCATAAATCAAGAATTCAGCTTTGGCGCTATTACAAATTGAGTCATCTAGCAAACGCTGCTGTATCCATGATACTTCAATGTTAAGTGCAGGAAAAGATGGAGAAAAACAAAGGAAAGGCCTTACTTCATTTCCATGTTATTTTTCCATGACAGTTTCCAAGATCTAGAACAAACCAGGTCTTATTTTTGGTCTAATAACCCAACACACCACAATAACTAAACACCTGCTTGTGAGCTAAATATAACATTCTTTACATGGGTTCTAAATGAAGAGACATCCATTTATTTATTTTACTTTACAATTTTAGAGGCACCTAAATATATTTTTTAAAACAGTTTTTAGAACTTTGGATGTTTATTTGTTTTATTTGTGTTTGCATGTTCATTTTTTCAACTTTTTATCATATTGACACAAGTGCAGCACACTGAAACACCGACCCTTCATTGCACTTGCACCACATATGTTGAAATGTTTCTTGGGAAGGAAGGATGACAAAGTCCTGTAAAATATGACATTGTAGCATAACACATTGAAAGATTTTATAGGACCCTCAAACAACATACCACAGAAATATTACTGAATCTCAAACACATGATTGATTATCTGCGTCAGAACGCCGTGAAATTCTTATAGGTGCATGTTGAACAAGCCGTGGACTTGTGTGCTGAGAAATATAGAAAGCCTCGATATGGAGGGAATTTATAAATAAATGCCCTGCTGGCTGAACTAGGCTCTTGCTGGTTTTTACAAATGATTCCTTCTTGTCATGTTACCTGTAATGCATTTATTTAAGAAAAAACAAAACTATTGCTATACATGTATACAGTACTGTGTAAGTAGTGCTGGAGTTTTGACTTCTTGAAATTCTATTCAGGTATAAATATTTGCAAACAAAGAAAAACAGGGATGATAGAATTTTGAGCAGAGAAAACACTGAAAGCATTTTATGATGTACAGCACGTCTTGCGCTACCCCTCAGTTTTTTATATATTGATGGAAAAAGGGAAAATCGCTGTAGAGAGGCATCGAAACGTGCACATAGAAATAAAGTATATCAGGCAAAAACAAAGTTTGTACATTTCTAGCAAGCTTGAAAGTCAATATTTAGTATGCCCACCCTTTTTCTTCAACACAGCCTCAACTCACTTTTGTAATTTCTTGAAGTTGTTGTCAGGAATGCTTCTTCATACTTCTTGAAGGACATTCAAAGTGCAGTTGAAGTCTGAGCTCTGGGGAGGCCAATCCATGACTGATAGTTACTAACTGTGACCGGTTTTTTTTTTGTTTTTCTTTCTATCCAGTTGTGATGTTTCCTCATTGTGAGTGTATTTGGGATCAGTCATGCCAAAAAAAAAAAAAAAAAAAAAAAAAAAAAACCTGTAGTATTGTATGGTGGATTAATCACTCCATGCCACTGTCACTTAATATCAATCCAGTTCTTGTATAATTTGGCATACTTCAATCTTTTTTCCCCAAATTTCCTATCCTTAAGAATGGCTTCTTTGCAGCCTCCCTTGAACAAAGACCATTTAGGATGCTTCTTCAGTGAACTTTAGATTAATAAACAAAAGGGTCAGATACATTTCTCAGTTTCTGTGTCAGGTCTTTGCTAGATTTTAATTTAAAATATGACTTTCACATACTGTTCATACGCTGCAAGCCTGACACTTCTTTCCTTCTCTACTTCTTCAGTTTCCAAGAAAATATTTCGCCTTAGAAGCAAAGAAATTAGGGGTCATAAATGACACAAAACATTGTGTATTTGAAAGAGCTCCTTGTGATTTTTATGAGACTTTGATATAACAAAAAAAAAAAAAAAAAAAAAAAAAAAAAAAAAAAGCAATAATCAAGATCTTCCTGTGGGTTTGGGCAAGGTTGACACAAGAAGGAAAAATACATGCGTAATATTGAGAATATTTCTACCTACTGGGAATACAAACCACCTTCATCAAGAAACTGAGCAGCACCAGTGTGTCTGAGTTAAGAATGCGCGGCTACTTCAGTCTGTTTTGCTTGGAGTTTTGTGTCCCAACTGCAAAGCCTCTATGACTTTTAGGATTATAATGAGTCTGTGGTAGTGTCTGAAGGGATTATTCCAAAATAGCATTGTTCTCAAATGAACTCCTCTTCCGTAATTACAATCCAACGAGATTACTGAACATTATACAAAACAAAAGTTTTGGGCTCACTTTGTGAATTTTTTGTTCACTACTGGTTCATGATAAGGCTCAGAGTAGTCCCTTTGTTTCCTCTGTTTTTCACAGTCAAGGTTAAAATTTTAAAGACTGGTATAACTGAAAGTCATAGCTTCAGTGACCTGTCTCTTAAATGTTGTAAGGAAGCACACTGTTGCTGTGTGCTGGATTCCTGAAGTACTTTCTGAGTAGAGCCCCTGCAGGGAAAACCTATTGCACCTTTTAAAGAAGTGCTAGTGCCAACGCTGCGAAAGAGACATATGAGACTGTGGACATCCAATTGATTTTCAGTCAACACATCCCTCACGTAGTCTTTTATGTGTTAAATTATTTAAGCACTGCAGCTTGAGGGAAGTGAGTTTATATCCTCCCAGAGGAGCAGGCAACTTACCTGTGTCACTGAGTATTTTGCATCAGGTATTTCACACAGATTCAACTGTATTAGTTAAATTGGTTTTCTCAATTGGCCTTTTCACCCGTGGGTTGAAAAGGTCTTAAGCTGGTGCTTTAGGGCACTGCACATTATCCTCACAGAGAAGGTTTCTATCATTACTACCATGTATTAGTAAATGGACCATTTCAAATTTCCCCTCCAAGCATCATTTTATCATCATACAATGGACTTTCCCCGGCGGCGTCTCTGATAAATGATCATACTCATTATTCTTCAAGGATTAGTGTCATAATCGATTTTGTCCGAACAGGCTGCATTCCACAATGTGTTCTTAATCCTATCCCCAAGAGATGCTGAACTTTGTCACATCCAATTAGGTCACATAAGTCAGTTAAACTGAGCAGCTTTTACAACTTCTTTTTATATGCTGTATAGTTGCTGAGCCATCCTTGGATAAGACCCGTCTTTATTCATTTCTGGCATTTTTAAAGGTTGTTGTGGGAGGATATTTGACATGCCTAGCATTTAATAGGTGTGGGGTTTATTTAGCATGCAATCATTCAAATATGCTTTTCATCAACAAACAGCACAGTTTAAACTTTGAATTCAATTGTGACTCACATGGCAACTTAAAAGAAAAAATAGATGTGTTCAGCCTTCAAGTCACTGGATATCTTTGTAAAGCTGCCCTGTGTGTTCTCTGGCCCTTTGGTAATGGCTGCCCTGTACTCTATTCCCAGCTGCAAGATGGACCTGTGGTGCATGTGACATCTGTATCTGCCAATGGACGTGCTAAGCCTGTCAGCTCCACAGCACTGAGCCTGTCAGTCAGACTTGCTACGAACAGCCTGGGACCACAGCTGTCATAATGATCCAACAAAAGAAAAGAACAATCTGCTGATCTTCTCTTAGCCTGACTGAGACTGCGTGTGTTCTTAGCAGTAGTCAGTGGTCGGTTCAGCTAATGTAGACCAGATACAGAATATGACGGTCCTTCCCTGGCAACATTTTAGCATGATAATGATGGCGACGAATAGCATTATACAACAACACAAATTAAAGGGATTATATCTACAGAACTGACAATGACTGCACTGATTAGTTCATTCCTAAGCACTGTAGCATTAAGAGGGGAAAACTATAATTGTGAGGGACAGTTGGATTGGTTTAGAGTAGGTTTCTTGTAATTAAATAAGCTGCATAGTCAATAAATGCCATTTTAGTTAGCACAAAATTACATCCCTAGTGTTTAAACCATTCTAAATAAATCATGGCCTAAGAGAGCTCTGTTAGTTACAGGCATCTGTTTGGTACAATATACATAAAAATTGGGCCCAGAGGTACATTGCTCTGTGACTTTTTTTTTTTTTAACATTGCCATTAGAGACAACTGTGAAAAGGTTAGTATGTCAGGTATTCTGGGAGGGCAGTTGGTACTTTAATGGTAAGAGAGTGTATGAATAGAGCTTACAAGAATAGCCAATTATATTTTAACAAGACTGCTCTAGACTGCTGATACTTCATTGATGTATACAGGGCTAAAACCCCTAATCCCCTGGGAATATTGGTAAGGTATAACGAGGCAGTTATTCAGACAAGATCAGTTCTGCCAGCCACTCGTTACACAGGCTGTCACTGCTGATAAAACTTGATGAATTGCTTTGTATAATAGCTTTAATAGTGTATGTTATAGTTTTTATCCATTTGTCAGCAAGCAGTTGAAGATCAGGGGGATAGACTGTATTTCTACATCTGTTAAAATTGCACTGCAATAATCTATCATGTGAACCACATGACCAGGAATTATAGACTGTATTAAATTGTTGCCATCTTAGCAAAATATTACACTGGCTGAGAGATCCAAGAAAAAGAACACACATTAAAAAGGTTTTTTTTTATTTTTTTAAATGAAATCCAAGGAATTAATGGAAATAAATATCAGTTTTAAGCAAAAGAAATTATACAAACTAACTTTAAGAATCATTTATTTGAAAACATACACAATAATACACATAAATAAGACACGTAACTCATCTACACATGAAGAAATATGATTATTTTTCAAGCAGCTGTATATACTATACATCTGAAATTGCATATTTATAAACAAAATTTTAATTTTGCATAGTAAAATAAATTGTAAGTATTGGTGTTACAAATGAGCATATATGATAATTATGTTGCATAGTTGGAAAAAAATATATATACATTGTGGGCCATTTATATGGATACACCGTAATAAGGTTCAAGGTTCTAGGTTCTTTATTATTTGTCACATGCATAGTTATACAAGTATAACACACAGTGAAATGTAGCCTGACACGCTCCTCGACAATAACATGGGAATGGTTGGTGATATCAAAGTCCTGTTTGTGGCACATTAGTATATGTGAGGGGGCAAACTCCTCAAGATGGGTGGTGACCATGGTGGACATTTAGAAGTCGGCCATCTTGGATACTTTTGTTTGTTTGTTTTTTTCCCCCCAATAGGAAGAGGGCCAGGTTAGGGTTATTTGAAATTGCTACATGATCATGTTTCCCTCTTTATGCACTGAAGCAGGCACGTTCCCTGAGTTTTTCCAGCAAGATGGTGCACCACCACATTATGGGTGCCAGGTCCGAGCATTCCTAGATGAACATTTTCCTGGAAAGTGGATTGATCGTCGTGGGCCAGTTGAATGGCCCCCAAGGTCTCCCGATCTGACCCCCTTAGACTTTTGTCTTTGGGGTCATCTGAAGGCAATTGTCTATGGTGTGAAGATACGAGATGTGCAGCACCTGAAACTACGGATACTGGATGCCTGTGCTGGCATTTCTCCTGCGGTGTTGCTATCAGTGTGTGAAGAGTGGGAGAAGAGGGTTGCATTGACAATCCAACACAATGGGCAGCACATTGAACAAATTTTATAAGTGGTCAGAAACTTGTAAATAACTGATGAAAGAATAAAGTTACGTTGAAACCAAGCACACCATTGTTTTTCTTGTGACATTACCAATAAGTTTGATGTGTCACATGGCCCTCTTCCTATTGAAAAAACAAAAGTTGTATCCAAGATGGCCGACTTCTAAATAACCACCATGGTCACCACCCATCTTGAGGAGTTTGCCCCCTCACATATACTAATGTGCCACAAACAGGACTTTAATATCACCAACCATTCCCATGTTATTACGGTGTATCCATATAAATGGCCCACCCTGTAGAATCCCAACACTTTGAGATAAAGAAGTAGAATTTGTGTTTGTTACATGAAAGGTGTCCTGAGCAGTGGAATCTGCCTCAAATCCTTTTCTAATACAAGCTCAGACTAACATATGGAACACAGAAAATGTGGTGCAGTAATTTTTTGTTGTTTCTGAACATAAAAATGTGGTTTACGTTTTGTTGTTGCTGTGGAACAAGTTTTCAAGGATCCAATGGGTGTTCACTTGGAGTGACTCCACTTCTTGTAAACGAACGGAAGCTCTTGCAAAGGGATTTAAAATGACAGTTCATATTTTTTCCCCCTCCACTGTTAGTGTTCAACAAATGCAGCCAGGATTGTAATGAGGCTATGGGTTGTCTTTGCCTCCTGTTACCCAAAGCAGAGTTTTAACAAGGGCATTGTGAAGGGAATGCTGTCATATGGCTGAGTGTGAATACGACGCTGTCTGCATTCAGATCGTAGTCTCACTCTCCCTGCTCAATGAATAATGCAAAGCTAGCTAGTCAGGTGATAAATTCTCAAGTGTAAATCCACGAAGCACATCAGTGATGTGACTGTATTTTGACAGTACATCGTCAGATGGAGAGGGTTCATACCAATCTGCAGAGAGCTGAGACAGGAAAACACTTCAGTGTTAACAGCTGCACTGTAACGGCTGACATTCGAAAGGATAAATGATCACAAATGCTTTGTTTCTGCGCCGATGCTCTATGAGTGATCAGATAAACATAATTATTATGTGTTCGCAATGAAATGGGAAAATTGCACCTGTAACTTTGGGTCATGGACTACCACCAGGTGTAGTCATACCCAATTATTTCAGTGGTTCAGGTAATGATAGGTGGAGAGGAACAACAACAGTCTGTAGTCATTCAAATACCATTTCATTTGAAACTCACAAGAAACAATAACTTAAACAGGGCATGGAAAAAATAGCTTTAATGTCATTTTCTATAATAAGAAAGTGTTTCTGCTTTAATTTCAGTAGCTTTACACTATTATTTAGTGCTTAGGTAACTAAGCTGACAGTTGCCATTAAGTTGCAGGTGGATTTGGCTGTCAGTATGAGGGTGACGCTGCAAAGGAGTGAATGAGGCTTAAAAGAAAATAAAACCATAGTGTTGTCAGTAAAAGACTCATGACAAGAAGCCTGTACTAGGAGGTGGTATAAAGCTGGTTATCAACTTCATCCATCCATTCGCGTCCGCTTATCCTTTTCAGGGTCGCGGGGGGCGCTGGAGCCTATCCCAGCTGTCATAGGGCGAGAGGCGGGGTACACCCTGGACAGGTCGCCAGTCTGTCGCAGGGCTAACACACAGAGACAGACAACCATTCGCACTCACATATTCACACCTATGGGCAATTTGGATTAACCAATTAACCTGTCCCCACTAAGTGCATGTCTTTGGACAGTGGGAGGAAGCCGGAGTACCCGGAGAGAACCCACGCAAACACGGGGAGAACATGCAAACTCCACACAGATGGTGGCCTGATGGTGGAATTGAACTCAGGACCTTCTTGCTGTGCGGCTGTGCTAACCACCATGCCACCATGCTGCCCTGGTAATCAACTTGATGAGTTAATTCATTTTTTTCCTTGTACATTAATACGAAAGGTGTGATGTTGACTAATCACAATTATGGCTAAATAACTCGGTTTTATTTTACAAAGGAAAATAAAAATGTACTATGGAGAAAATATAGAGGTTACACCTAGAATATAAAGTGAAAGTAAGACAGCTGCTGCAGACAAATCAGGGGTGTGAGTGTGTGCGAAAGGAAAAGCGATGCACAGTAGTTTAGTATTAAAAGCACTATAAATGCACATGTGCTTTAAGTGCTTTGGTCAGTAAGACTTGAAAAGTGCCACTAAATTAATGAAGTTCTGCCTGTTTGAAGGCAGAAAGGAAAGTAATCAAAAAAAAAAAAAAAATCCTGACTGTGGAAGTTAACAGACTTATCAATATCATGATCGACTAATGATTAGTCCATTAAATTAACATTGAAATGTGCACAAAACATTTTTAATTTTTATTCTTTCTGCTGCAGCATCGTTGGCGTTTAACAGAGCAAAGAACATATACCAAAACAGAATTCAAATATAGGCTTAGACTAGGCAAAGTGTGAATTTGATGTAAAGTCCACCAATTTACAAATAAGTGCCCTGCTTCAGGTTCATATAGTCATGCTTATAGGATAATATAATTGTTCTAAATTTGCTTGCAGCAAACAATAACTACATATAAAAAGAGAAATCAAGTTACATACAGCAATTTAAAAAAAAAAAAAAAAAAAAAATCTCTGAAGGACAGAAAATGGGTTTTAACAAAAAGTCTTTAATTATGGCTGATAGAGGAATGTTAAAATAAAAGGCAATGGCAAAACTAAACTATAACCTGAAATGGGGAAGCTAGGATTAACCATGAAAACTGTGACATGAAACATGAATCTGAACCCAAGCTTGAAAATCATCCTGTGACTTAAAGTAAAGCTAGAAAGAAACACTAGACCTTTCAAAATAAAAGAGGGAAACATGGAGAGACAGACACGCAACATAGCCTTGTCAATGGAACATGGAGCATGTAGACATGAAACACGTGACAGACTGAGGACGGATGGAACATGGGAGAGGTAACTGGGAACAGAAAAGGGAGTCGATGGCACGGGCATAACTTACACATTTAACATGAGGGACAAGACAGACTGCGCAGAGGACACAAAGACTCCATAAACACAGAGACCTAAAACATAAACCAGACTAAGATTCAACTAAGACAACATTATCTCATAAGTCAAAATAACCAACTCAACTACAACCTTAAGAACAACACACTAACTAAACATTTTAACACAAGACAACACCAAATAAATTCAAAACGCTGGGTCAGACCCAGGCCCTGACAGGGCCCCAATAAGAAGAACGAAAACCCAGGGTTAGCCCCGAAGTTACTTGGATAACCCCAAACCCTGCCGTACACACCCCAGGACTTCCTGATACGATGCAAACCCCTGGTAAATCCAAATCAGCAATATGAGGAGCACAGCTGACAAATTAAAAAAGTAAACTTCTGTTAAGGTAACGAATAAACAAAAGTATAGAGAGAAAGAAAAACGAAAAGTTCATGACCTGAAGCAGACCACCTCATCTGTAAAAGAATGTGGTGCTTCTGTTGCAGCTAGGGCATGTGTGACTGCCAATGTAACTGGCATTTGTCTGCGATTTCACTGCCACAAACAGAAGCAACAGCATGGATGTTCCTACAGTTTGTATACTCAGATTCAACCAAATGCTGCATAACACAAAGTTGATACAAGCAGAATAGGAATCTTATGCATATAGTCAAAGCAAGCCCAAAAAAAAAGGTCAAAGATAAGACGTGGAATTCAGTGACTGCATCACCTGATCTCAGAATTATTAACA
The DNA here is from genome assembly GCF_041146795.1 of Maylandia zebra. NCBI lineage: Eukaryota > Metazoa > Chordata > Actinopteri > Cichliformes > Cichlidae > Maylandia > Maylandia zebra. The sequence continues at coordinate 32,566,685 of NC_135171.1, read as the reverse complement.
GTCTTTTTTAAACATGATTTCATCCACATTTGTGATATTTACATTTTTCCTCTAAACTACTGAAAGGTAAATGCTTTCATTTCATCAACCCTTATGAACTGTTCATATGCATGTTTGTTCTTCATTTGAAGGTGTAGCTGCTCTACAATTTCATTTTGCATCATTTAATGACGCAAAAGGCTTCCATTTTTTTTTAAAAGTTTAAAACACAAATTTTTGGAGAAAACATCCATGATAAGAAAATATAATGTTCTGTTTGACCTAAGACAAGGAAATATAGTCATTTAACTATATACTGAAAGTGAAAATGTCAAGCATATTCAGGATCTCCATGCAAAATAATCACAACCATTAAATACTTACTGCTATATGAGAAAAAAAAATTAAATCTCAGAGCTGCCATCTAGTTATAAGATGGACTATTTGTTCATTTAAAGCAGACTAGTTTGAATGTGTGGGACTTTCACATGAGTTTCCAAAACTCACTAAAGTGGCAGCTTATGTGCTTTTATAATCTTGTGACCCTCAAATCCCTCTTTTGATCCCCATTTTAACATCAGTTAGATTCATCTCAATTCTCTAAGAATAAATCTCAGTATAAATCATAAATACATTTTTTTTGATGTTCTGTGTTCCTTGACTTGTACAAAATGTACCAAAAATTACTTGAACAGCACAAAATTTTGCAATGTTTTCATTTTTGTATTCGGGGTCATTTTAGAAAAAAAAATTATCATATCTGAGGGTAAAAGTGCAACATTTGGGGTATTCTTAACGCAGTTCAATCTCAAATTTTGGCCCAAACAGAAATGATTAAAAAAAAGATTTTCTTCACATGTTTCTGTGTCTTTTAATAATTTAATTACAAGCTTTTGATGCTAAAGTACACCTTGACACCAGTACACAAAACATTTTAGAAAGACCTGCAGGTTAAGAATGTTTCTTGTCCTACAATCATCATAAGCAGTTTGAGTGAAATTGACTGTCCAGAACAAAAGGTGCAGAGAGTGATCTCTTTCAGAAATGCTTCTCACCATGTTAACAGTGTGTTTTGACTAACTCAGTTTAGCTTAATTAGACATATTCTCCATTTTTAATGGAGTTCTAAATCTGTCTAAAACTAAACAGAAATCGTAAGAAAGTCTAGAACTAGATTAGAGCGTGTCCTTGATACAATGCTCTGTACTATGCACACACATTGACGGAGTGTATAGAAAAACAGACCAGTGCACTTAAAAATGCAAGTGGTGCACAGGTGCATGCAGGCATGTGCTATGGAAGACAACACAATTCATGTTTTGCCTACATCGCCACAGGCTCTCCTCTCTTCACGCTTCATTGCTGCAACCAGTATAACCACAAACATCGTCTGCTTAGACATTGATCTGTCGGTTTGATTTGGGCCCACTCCAAACTGGTACACATCCAAGTGATTTCTAATTATCATCACGGTAACACATGAAGAGGTAAGTTGACTGTAACACATTGGCATCTCTCTCATTAAGTCCTAGAACAGGAGAATGGCTTTACGTACAAGAGCAATTAAGCCTTGATGCCACTGCAGACTTACTCTTTTCCACTGGTTTACATCATTAGGGCTCAAAAGTGCTGCACTCTGCCTGTGGGAACCAGCTCCCAAGCCCTCAGAGCCACCTCAGATATCAAAAGGATGTTTGAATGTGCTTTGATTACTTGCACATTTTCAGAACAGGTGCAGTCAAAAAATCCCTTGCTCTGCCATGAAAATGAAAGTCTGTTTGGCTAATATGCCATTAGGATACTGAGTGTGAGACGCACAGCATTTATAATTAAAACTCTGGGTGAAAAGTATTTTGAAAAATAACCCTCACATGTCTATAAATGTTAATGGCAACAGCACGACAGTGAAAGTCCAACCTATCATTTTAATACCTTCACACAGGAGCTAGATAATGCTTTATGACTAAACCGAGTACTTTACTATGCTTACTTTCTTTGTATACGGTTTTGTATGCATTAACAGCTTATCTTCATCATGCAACCAGAGATCTGAACATTCACAGCAATCTGTTAGATATTTGTCATACCTGAACCCCTACTTGGCTTTTTGGCCAATTCCCACTCAATGCAATTTTCACATATGGAGCCCAAGGATGGGAAGAGAAGAGAAGTTACCCAAGAGGACCATCCCTGTTATTTCTAAATCAACAACTGTGCCTAAAGCCGACTGCATCCAAATTCTGTCACTTGAAACCTGCCAAAACCCAGGCCTGTTTCTGCTTCCTACTAGCTTCCACACACTGTGTCCGATGGTTCCCTGCCTCAGTCCTCCTGCCATTCACATTCTGGTCTCTTGTTTCTTGGCAAATTAGACGTTTGCTGTAAAATACAAGCCACGCATGCTCAGCATCTTTATGTTCATAGCGATGGAGAGGGAGGACTCTTCAGGCAACGACTGAGATACAGATTTCTAACTGCAGAGTTTTCCAGTAAAATATGTATACATCGGACACATGTGCTCCTTACTATGCACAATTCTGGCTATATATTTAGGGATCAGAGATGTTTCTTATTACCAAGAAAGATATTCCAGTTTATTTGTTTGTTTTTTAAACATAGAAAAAGAAAACCCAGATCTTCCTATTAATCATATTAGCAGTAAAGAGCTGAGTACAAGAACATGGATGATAATTTAATGTGGTCATGTGACAAGGACAAGATGCAGAAATCCGTTCTCCATATACGCAAATATCTTAGGGATTGCCTAACATCAAACCTACAGATACAATCTTTTTGTTTTGTTTTTTTAAATCAAATTTATAAGAACAACAAACAAACAAAGGTCAGTGGAGCATTATTAGCACATATTAAGTTGAACCTTGAGATGAAGAGAACTTTAGATAACAGATACAATAAGTCCTGCAACCTTGACCACACTCACCTCAGAAGCTTCAGAAAAACGCAAACAAGCCAATGCATCATGTGGCACTTTGATGCTGAACAATAACGGAAAACAAGGTTACAGGACCAATTATGAAGATGCTGCACTGGTATACATTTGTTTCTACAAGGGCACCACTTTATACCACTCGGCTTGCTTTCCTGTTCCAATGTGAGATTTAGTTTCAGAAATAAAATTGCTTTGTTAGATTTAGCAGTGTTTGTATAATGTAGGATTTGCTATATATACACAGCACAATAGGTTTAGCAACCATCTCTCCCTCTTAAAGGGGAAATGGTTTGTTGCTCCACCACCCATTCAGCAAAAAGGACTTGCATCAAAGAACAGACCATAAATGATGAATGGTTAGACTCAGTAGCTGCTGTTTGAGGGATTTCCGAGCAAATCTGAGCCGTTAGGAGCTAGAATTCTGCTTAGAAATCAAATCTAACTTAAAAACAGCAAATATTGACACATTTACTATTTATTTTAGTTCAATCAGCTGCTGTATGTGAAATGCCGAAGCTTGTTTTCGGGACCCAATAAAGAATGAGTGGTTAACTCCAGCTGTATTAGTGAGGCAAGAATCAACTTATCTATTAGCTTGGTGGCACTTACATCTTGAAAAGACTTGAACAGCTCCGTCTTTCGCTCCCATAAGTGGTGTGCCTCATCATTGTAGTTCATTTTTACTTTTCTGAGTGGTGGGATCTCACAGAAATGTATACGTGTAGAGAAGGTGCTGTCTGATTAATCCTGTGGTCAAAAAGGTCAACTTTTTCACTCCCTCAGCTGTGTGAGTTTCACACCTGAGACAGGTTACTTGATTAGGGATCGCAAGAATCTGCTGCACATGTGCCTCACACTGGTGCATTTGACACCATCTATACAAGTAATATTCCAGTTAAAATCTATCATATCTCCAATAGTAATTTTTCAACAGATGTATTAGTTGACTTTTCGTTGTTTTCTTTATTTTAAATATGGTTTTATATGACTGTGTCCAAAGACTTGCTTGTTAAGTTAACTGGTGATTCTAAACTGGTTTTAGGTGCAGATGGATGGTTATAGAATTTGAAGCTGTCCACTTTACAAACAAGCTAGTGAACAATTACTTCAGTCAGTTGTTTTACAGTGTTCTTGGCTACAACCAGTAGTGGTGATTTAGCTTATTTTATTCAAACCTCTATTCTTCCTCCCAAATTAGCACAAAACAGTGTCAAAGGTTGTTTAACTAACTAACTACGGTACGTCGTCCCAGGGATGACTGGTTGAGCTGGGTTATATAAATATGATAAATGTACAGTCTATTTCCCATGTATTCCATATATTGTCTATTACATTCATTATATATCCAATACATTTCTTTACTTTATGAAGCAGCGTGGAATAGCTTTCATTAGGTGAAAATGATTGTGGCTCAAGAGTTGGGAGTTCGCCTTGTAATTGGAAGGTTGCCGGTTCGAGCCCCAGCTTGGACAGTCTCGGTCGTTGTGTCCTTGGGCAAGACACTTCACCCGTTGCCTACTGGTGGCGCCAGTGTCCGGCAACCTCTTTCAGTGCGCCCCAGGGTGGCTGTGGCTACAATGTAGCTTACCCTCACCAGTGTGTGAATGGGTGGCTGACTAGATGTGTAAAGCGCTTTGGGGTCCTTAGGGACTAGAAAAGTGCTATACAGGCCATTTACCTTAACCTCCTAGGACCTGGCGTCCACATATGTGGACATCACATTTTGGGGCGTCTAGACCAAACTACTTAATTTTTCTCTACAAGGGCCTGATATCCACTTACGAGGACATTATACTGTCACTGTTCGATCAAAATTTGAAACAAATGTCCTCATATGTGGATCTCATTTTTCTCAAAAACAAAAATTAGGTAAAAAAAATAATAATCTGGTAATTCTTTAGGTCCCAATCAACCCAAATAGCAAAGAAAAATTAAAAATGCATGCCATGAAAGAGTTCGGGTCTTAGGAAGTTAATATCAAAAAGGCTGAAAGGTTGAGTTCACTAACTATCACTTGGAACCCAAAAAAGCATCAACAAGGAAAGTCTGAGGTAAGGTCACTTAAGAATGATTAGTGTGCACAAAGAATGAACCTTGAGATGAAGGGAAAAAAGAAAACAGATATATCTTGCCACATATATCCAGCACTTGCATACTGGAAAGTAACAAGGTTACACTTTCTACTTTCAAGGATGCTGTGAGTCATCAAAGGAAAACTGGCTTTACTGTAGGCCCTGTCATCCAGTGTAGCTGCTGGGCAATTTGTCAGCACCAGAATTTCTTTATTTGTCCTGTGAAAAATATATATACATGGTACTACCCTGATATCATAGTTGCAAGGGAAATGTACTCCAAGTAAACTGATGTATGATCACAGTACACGGGCAACACATCTTTTGTAGGAATGGGTGCCGTAAAAAGACACGTACACTTGGCACAACTATATAGATAATCCTCTGAACATTCAGTCGCTTCGCTATACATTTTAAGACAGCTTCAAGTATAGAGCAACCATAGTTTTAGAGTAAGGTATGATTAGTCTATAACAACCAAACAGCTTAACATGATGGGATTATAGTGAACAACATGAGGGACCTATTAGGGAGATTTTAGAACACGGACATAATTCCTGGGGCTGGAAAGTGTGATAATGTGCAAAAAGCAATGCTGACAGACAGTCTAAGATAAGTGGAGCCCCACAGTAATGTTTCTGCAATAATGCATATCATGGGTATATGTCGCAGAGCAGAAATACAGGTTGACAGCTCGGTGGGTGGAAGAAGGAATCTAGAATTTGTTTGGTTAATGTACAGAACCAGTGGGAATAAATTACTACATAAATAAGGTAGTCATACTGAGTGAGCTGAGGACTGTGTATGTGTTGTAAATATATTGGCATTTCAGATTTACATATTGTAATACATTTTATTTAGAAAATACCATAAACAGCATTTATAGTCTCTCCTTCATTTATTTTCTGTGATATTAGGTTAAAAAAAAATCACTTTTTTTCTTTTTGACTTAAATGCAAGGCCACCTGGGTTGGCTGGAAGACTGTTTACTTAGCCTGGCAGGGCGAAGGACACTGTCTCAGCTGAACTATGGACATGCACACACATACATGTACTGATTCTGATAAGCACTCACTGACGCATCACCCTCCCTACCCCAGATCCAACGCCACCTCCAATGCTTACCCCTCTGATGTGGACATCGGGTCAGCTGGAGGCGCAGTTGAAGATTGCAGCGGTCCCAGATCAGATGTACACACTGGAACACTTTCCCATGTTGCTTGTCTGTGTTTATTGTGCTATGGTGTGTTGATATCTGTGCATTCCTGTATTATCCTTTTGTGTTACACATTTCGATGTTTTTTTCCTCGCTACCTAGCCTGACCTGTCTCCCCAATGTGATGTTTGTGTATTGTATGTACGGTCGGCAAGGTCTGTCATCTCGGTTGTGGGCAAAAGACCTGCAACTGACAAATAAAGGCTATCTCATCTCTGTCTCATCAAATGCGATGTAATGTAATAATAGCCATTTAATTAATGTGAAGTATTCACATCAGACTCAAAAAGGAAATGTTCCTCATATTACTGGTTAACTCAAAATTACTGGGTTTCCTGGTTATAGAGTAAGGTTTTCTTATTTCCATTGTAGGGCTAAAGCACAAAAAAGCCTTTGTGTAAATGGCGAATTTATACTTAATGTTAAAGGTCTACAACCGGCAGTTGTACCACAATGAGCAAGTGATAAGATACCTAACATAAAATTGCTTCCAGGTAATCATAGGTCTTTGAGCCAGAACCACCTGCAGGGTAATAGTCCATTCTCTTTTTCTTGGGAACAAGTTAATCTTATTCCAAGTTAATCATGTGTGGATCCCACTTGAAGAGCATATCGAAATTACACTGACCATGTGGTAATAGTTAGGTTAAACTGAAGATAATGTTTAATACCTGTAGTGGCGTTTAAAATAAGTAAATAATGATGTTTAAGGCCAGCTCAAAATATTTCCCCTGGAAGCGCATATGTCTCAAAATTGAGGGACGCGATTCATATTAGAAATTAAAGTGCTCATGCTGATAGTGGCTTTCGTGCTCGTGTTTATCAGATAGGATCTACAAGTTTACCTATCGTGCTCCCTCAGTCCTCCTGAGCTGCCCACTCCAGGCTTCGTTTTCTCTCTGTCTCCCTCTCCTTTCTCTATGCTTGTGTGTACATCCGTGTTCATGAGCGGGACTCATCATGGGTTCCTGCCTCTGGCTGAACACGCCTGCAGTAATCAACCACCTGTTCCAGATGATCTCATCAGCAGGCCAGTACTTAAGGTGGTGGCTGAGATTCAGTCTTTGCTGGATTGTTGAACTATGCTGTTAGTAAAGCCCTGGCTCTTTAGTCTAGTGTGTTTCCCTTACAACTAATCTCATTGTTCTTTCCTTCGTTTTACAGACCTTCCCTGGATTTTTCCCTCCCTTGAGTGCTTGGAGAGACTACCTGAGCTGAATGAGAGAGGAGAGTTTGGATTGCTTGGATGGCCCTTTTGCCTGGATCCCTGGAGCCTCTGTTTCCCCCATCACAACCTGTATATATCACCCTGTTGTTTTCACTGTGAATAAATGCGCAAAACCTGACCTCTGAGTTCTGCCATTGAATCCATTCCGCCCAGTGTTCTTATATTACCATTTTAACATTTGTTCTAGTAAGTAGTGCAGCCCAGGTACATGGGGTAATAGCCTTAGTTTGAGTCATAAAAAATGTTTTGAACAACTTTAGCCCATTTAGCACCAGCACCACTTCTTGTGCCCATTCAATCAGAAGATACTGGAAATAGAAACTTTGATCTGCTAGAAATGTAGTGCAAAATTTTCTGCACAGTTTGTCTTGAGCAAAATATCACCTGATTTGCGATGCAGACAAACAAGATAAAAATGCAATTTTTGTTTTTAATTAAAAAAAAATATGTGGAGCTCTGGTAACAGTGTATTTTATCTCCATTGTTAGCTTGTGAAAAGAGAACATAGTATTAGAACATTTACTTAAAAAAAAATACTGATAATTATGCTATCCTCAAAAGTCACCCACACAAGAAAACAATGAATGTTAAGTTAAATAACAAATTGTGGAAAATACAGTATGGCATTGTTCTCACTCCATCTTGCTCAGCATGAGTAGATTTTCCATCTGCAGTATTGGCTTCCTGTCCATAGAGACCCTTACATAATGTATCTGATAAGCTTTGACTGTCCCGGACATCCTCTCACTGAGCTTTTCATATTGCATGAGCATTAAACCTTAGGCACACCAGCCAATTTGATATGTATACACATTCTGTCTCCAGTGGTTATACTCCGTAAGATTACCTTCTACTTTATGCCACCTGGATTGTTGATATCACAATAAAAGTCCTTTGGGGTATCGGGTTTATTCAATTTTGCCACCTAATTTCTTAAATCTGAGCTAGGATCCCTGTGGCTGTGTGGTAATACTCAGGCACTAGAACATTAAACTGTTTAGTTAAACTTGCTCTGCATGCCAAAGGGGTAATCCTATATTAGAGATGAGACCAAAAAAAAAATCCCACAGACTCTGGCAAATATAGAAACCCTTTAGACTGTGACAGCAACATAATCGCTTCAGTAACCATTGGCTTATTTGTCTGCCTGGCCCATTTTGATTTACTGTGTGACAACTACCTCAAGCAATAAGAAAGAACCAGTGAGTCCAATCTGTTAAAAAAAATGGAGGGATGGGGGGTGTTAAGAAATGCTCCTCAGATATGCCCACTCTCTATTGTGTTAATGTCTCCTAAGCAAAAAAGAAAGCAATAGCTGATATGTCTTTTGTTGACAGTTGCTCTGACATTAATACTGTTTTTGTACCTTTTCCATTATACAGAGTGTCCAAGAGAAAGGCATCTTTGTAAACTGGGATTATGGGCATCTGTTTGCACTTTGCAAACAGTGGCTGTTCATGAATTCAGAGCACTAACTCATCCGCTGTTTGTACTGTATACTCCAAGTGTGACCTTCGCAGTGCACAACGGCCTTTACTGTGAACTCCCACTCTGTCTTACCTCTGTAACAACAGGGGAGTAAACCTCGCATTTGTATCCAGCATCCTCTGACTGCTTTTAATGAAATGATGCTACTTCTCTAGAAAGAAGTGTGGGTTTTTTAAAGTGTTAATTGTTTTTTTTTTTTAATCAAATTAGGAATTAGCATAATATAATTCATGAAAAATAGAACTTTACTGACCCCACAGGAGAAATAACAATAAAATAGAAATTTTGAATTTAAAGTTTGTAAAACAGTAAGCAGCTATTTCCCATTGCTGAAATATATTCTAGAACAAAAGCAGTATAATTAAATGATAGCTTTTATGGAATTTAAAGAATATTTTTATTGCAAAACACCGGTGTGTTTCTCATATGGTAGGCAAAGTGTGAAATAACGCATGTGTCTAATATTCACGTGATACAGAATATCCACTGTTACTGCTAAAAGTTCCCGTTTTGATTAGATGAGGCTGTTATACAAACTGAGACCGTTGGACCGCAGATCCAAAAAAGAAACAAGGGTAGAGAAATGTGCACATTACTGTGTTGTGCTGAAGATGATTGCACTACACAGTGGGTGGTGAAGTTCATTCGTCAAGTATTTCAGCATTTTCTGAATCCACTGCTGAGAATCCTCAACCCTGCAGACAAGCAGAGGAAGAGTAACAATAAAAGAAAATTGGTCAAAACTTAACAGGGTTTCACTGAAGGGCTATATTCAGTCAATACGCTCAATAAATGCTTTGGCCTGTTAAAGCTGGTATAGCTGAAAGGCTTAAATCAGTTAGACCAAACAACAAATAAATGTATCACTTACTCCAGGTTTAAACAAGTGGGTTGGTAAAATGAGCTGTCATTGAACATGTTGGTACTTGTAACTGTATGGCTGTGACTTTTGCACAGCCATACAGTTTTTAAAAAATGCTGCAAAAACAATGAATGAAACAATGCGTCAACTTTTCTCCTCTTTTTAATAAGCTGTGCTTTTGGAACACCAACTGGATCACTAATTGTGTCTAAGGATGGATGCTTCTGTACACTTGCACAAGATGCACGATGCATCAAAGCCTGATGGGTGGTTTAAGCGGAGCCCTCATTTTTACTGTTTGAACAACATTGAATAAATGTTGAAGTCACTGAGCCACCTTGGAGTATAGAAAACTTGGAGCAACATTCCTTTCTTGCTGAGATGTGTGTAAAGTGAATAGACAAAGAAAAATTTTACACAGCTGCCTTTTCAGCAAAAAGTGCTTTTCGAAGTAGGCTAATATGCATGGCCATATCCTGAATTACAGGAAAATCTTCAGTTGGAAAGAGTTGTGTTTGTCTTGAACATAAAAAATTCTTACAAGATTTGCATCTGGTTTCACCAGAAATTTGTTTACTTGCTGTTTGTCTTCAGTCTGTTTGTCTGGCACCTTTGGCAGGCAATGTTCCCTCTAAGTTGCGCGTGTGCGCAATTGCGCACTGCTGGCACGGTCTCTGCGCACAGAAAATCTGCGTTGCGCACAAAAAAGAAAAAATCTAACCTGAATTGAAATTAAAATTAATACTTTAACAATTCTGTTTTGCAGTGTTAGTCAGTAAGTGACTGGCTGCTCCCGTATGTGATTAGAACGATGCCACCTATCCCATAGTCCAGCCAATAATGCGATTCACATTCATATATACGCAGCCAATCAACGTCGTTGACAGGCTATGACAGCGTCCTTATGTGCCAACACCAGTGTTTTAGCTGCCAAGGCGGCGTGGCTGATGTGGAGTGAAGCCACGTTAATGACAGCGTGTACAACCATTGGAGATGTGAGCAGGACAGACGGAACAATTGACGAAAAAAGTGTGGACTTTATACCAGTTTTTAAATTGTGTTGATAGGCCACGTAAAACCAGAGTTATGATAAAAATATTTGCAATGTTTGGTTTTCTTCCTGAATAATATCGTTGTTTATATTTACTGCGGGAAGAAACAGTAAAAACGGCGTTTTATAAGGAAAACGCTCAAAAGCACTCTCCACCTGTGAGCAAAAACAATGCCAAAAAAAACCCCACCCTTTCCTATTGGTCAAAAAATTTACCATGTCGACCAATCAAAAAATGATATGGCAACATTGCATTTTGAGGTTTAGGAAGGGGGAAGTTTTAGAAGTGATTTGAGATGTGAGAGATTTTCGACGTTTAACGCAAATCTTGTGTAGTTAGTGTGTAGTGTGGTCAATAGTTTTGTTGTGTGTGTCAGAACAATGAGGCGACTGCTGAATGTTACAGGTGTTACAGGAGTGATACATCTCCTGTTGTCAGGCCTGCAGGTATCAGGCTGTTGCTCTCCTTTATCTCATAGTGGACAGAAATGATTTTTGGAGTGACACAAATAATTTGTGACATCAAATTTGATGCAGAACAGCTGATTGTTCTGTAAATAGTTTGAAATGTTTATTTAAAAAACGCCTTGGCTGCATTTTTAGGTAAACAGCTGCAAAAAAAACTTTGTTGTTTGCAAAACTCAGTTACTTTTTTGAAGAAGTAACTACGTATATAATTAATTGCCCAACATTGGTCATTATATACTGTATTTTGCAGACAGAGAGTTACAGACTCTCTACCAGACCACAGACTCAGAATACAAGTCAGAGCTTTATAGAAATAAAAAATAAAGAAAGTTTTGTTTTGAAAATTGGAGTTAAAGTTATTTTTACTTCCAATAGTGTTAACATACTACACAGGTCATGAACAAGGTCTTTTTCATTTTCATTGTAAGTGGGCTAAAGCACTTAATTAAAAGTAGTCTAACATAAATGTAAACGCTGTAATTTGATTATTTCAATAAACCATGTAACTTGGATGGATTCGATGCTGGCTTGACCACAGTGCACACGTCTACTGTTGCTCACAGTGGTCCAAGGGAGCGCGCAGGGAGTTTGTGTGTTTGCTCAGACACATGAAAAATTAGAGGGAACATTGCTGGCAGGGCAGGTACCACCCAATTGGCTTGCGTAAGCTTAGGGGCCATGAATCACTCTCCACACGAGTCGCTATAAGCTGGTGTGTCTTACAGAAAAATTAGCAAACAAACTAAAACTAAAAGCCTCATTGTACGTGGATCCTTATCATCAGTATGTTTTAAAACACACTGATACTTTTGGAGTCATTATAAAAAAAATACAAAATCCTCATTACTTTTATTTGAAAGAAGTAAATTATTTTACCTAATTATTGGCTGGAGAAAGTAATTTGTTACACTACTCATTGCATCACTTTAAAGTTACTACCTTATATGCCATGAGATGCATTGTCATTACCACTTAACAACATAAACCCAAGGCTGCTGTCCCAAACACTGACACATATCCCTTTTCTAATGAGGATGAACACAAGTTCTTTCTCCTAGTGTTCAAATTTTAACACAAAGCCGACAGCAAAGCTGAAAACCAGCCCAAAAGGCACTTCAGCAACGCTAGAGCAGTCATACTAGAAACACATACAAGGAAGAAATGGACTGCAGTGCCACGAGCCCGACTACTTGTAGCATCTCAGCTTTTGTTACCTGTTGAAAGCCAAGCTTTGGTTGCTTGGATGGGTTTGGCACGCATTCACTTGGCATGCTAATGTTGGCATGTTGTCCGTGCAGAGTCAGTGTGTTAGCAGTAGTTGTTTTTGGTTTGAGTGTGTATGCACTTCACCATCATCTATTTGTGCCTTTGTGGAAAAAATAAAGCAATAAATAATTAAAACTAACGTCCACAGCTCCACTTCTCCTCTTCCATTTTCCTCCGTCAGCTGAGTGTAATGCAAGTTCAAAGGTTTGAAAAAGTCACGTTTAACTTTTTAATCCCCCCATCGTTCAGACAACTGAAACAACTTTGTAATAGAAGTCACCACATAATCATCACTGTAATGTGAATTTAGCGTCATAATGCCTTGTCCGTGCACTATGTTTATACATGTTTATCTATTTATCTACATATACAGGGTGGGCCATTTATATGGATACACTGTAATAACATGGGAATGGTTGGTGATATTAAAGTCCTGTTTGTGGCACATTAGTATGTGAGGGGGCAAACTCCTCAAGATGGGTGGTGACCATGGTGGCCATTTAGAAGTCGGCCATCTTGGATACAACTTTTGTTTTTTCAATAGGAAGAGGGCCATGTGACACATCAAATTTATTGGTATTTTGTTTTGTATTTACAGATTCAAAGTTATATTTGATCTTAACTATAGCAGCCAAATGACACAGTCACTGCATTTCTCTGCGTCTTCAGTACAGTTCAAAAACTTCTACTCCCTGACCACTGGCAGTCTCACCTCCTCCTGAAAGTTAGTTAGGAAATGTGCTGAGTGTGCAGCTGCACTGCCATGAAGCCCTGCTTTCTCTGCTGACACAAAAAAAAATTCGAAAATTACACATTTTAAACATTATTACAGAAATACCATTATGGTTAGAACAAAATATTGAAGGAGCAGTTTATTGTATCACTTTGTTTTTCGATGCAGTTATTAATGCACTGGGGCCAAATGTCTGTCTTACCTGTTACTACTTCAGGACTTCTTTTGCTTCTTAAATATTTTGGAGTTTTAAAAAAAAACTAAAGTTAACTAACGTGCAGTGATTAAGAAGAAACTGGGAAAATGGTCCACAGCAGGGGAACACAAATCAGAAAGCTAATTAAATGAATTATTTAGATTTAACAATAATTATACACACAGAGGGAGTCAGAGTGTGAGACTACTGGGATTTTGCCATTTTAGAGGTATTTTGTTTTCTTATTCCGCCACAAAGAGTCACAAGCTGTGAGATACTCTACGATTCTCAGCCCTAAATCACAGTAGCTTAACTTTAACAACAAGGCTGACTGTGTTTTTTGCACAGTTTATTGCCTAAAAAGCAATAAATAAATAATTTTTTTACATTTTGCTCATTCTGTTTTAACATATTGGACATGTTTTTGATCATTATTTTGTATTACTACTGTTTAAATACAATGGGGTTTTTTTCTATTCTGTATTTGAAAAAGAAATGAATTCTCTGTGGTCCAACCAACTGCTGTGACAGTGTTGGATTGCAGGGTCTTTCTCAGAGGAGTGAGGGGTATAAAAATAGAAACTGTCATTGCTGGTTATGTGAATGTCCACTCTATAAAATAGACAGCCTAAAAGCTGCCAAGCTTCTTGCAAAGCCAACCCTCCTCTCCTCTTTTTATCAAGAGAGGGAGTGCATTTTGAATAAATATCATACCTGCCACCACTCACATTGATTTTCTATACCTCTGGAAAACCAAGAATCTTAACTGCACCGTGTAAGTGGCTGTCAAACTTGATGCCTTGTACAAAAGTCCATTACTCTGTTACACTCCTTTCGTGCAAGACAGGAAATCATGCTTGATGAGCTTATGTCATATCTTCTTCTCTTTTTTTTTTTTAAATACTTCATTCTGAACTAGGGCCATCAAAACCACAGCTGACATGCCGTAGCTCTGTAAAAACAACCCACAGTAACTAAATCAGAGATACCACATCTACTTTATATATAGAGAGAAACCCGTGGCAGGACAGTTATGATTTCCTCTTGCATCCTTTAGTACTGTCTTGGGAACAGTAATATTTTATAAAACATGGCTGCCATATTTACCATAATACAATGAAAATGTGTTTTAATAGCCTCCATCTGTCATGCTGAAGACTAGAGCAGTAAAAGGTGCAGCACATCTCTCCCCCCAGGGAGAAAGTGATGCAGGACAGAGATGGAGAGGGAGATAATGAGGACGCGTAAGAGTGAGAACAAGTCAGAAACATGTGAATGAGAGTCACAGAAAACTGAACAAAAACAAAACAAAAACGCTTGGAAACTTGGATGGTTGGAAATATGGTTAATATTAAAAACAATGGATCAAAAATAAAAATTGCTTAGCTATCCTGTGAATCGTGTGATTCAGGTGATGCAAGCGTTGCCTCGGAGGTGTCAAACCGATCGACAGAGACAGTGAAGATGAGATGTTGCTGCTTTTGATACTGAAAGAAAAAAATTCAAGTCATAGTTTTGCCCCTCCGGTGAAATGCAGGCAGGTTAGAGCCACATTCAACACATTATTTACCTACCTCTGAAATGCTCTTTGGCTGGCTTCCAGATTCAACAGGGATGCAAAAAGGAGAAAACCTGGACCCGAATGCTAACATTCTCATTTTGTTTGAATAGTCAGAGAAATGTTGGCATAAAAGTGACTAGATACACTGCGAGACATAAAAAGAAATTTTATCTTCTCTACAGAGGTCCCACTGAGGTAGTAGCAAAGAGTTATAGCAACAGATATATGAATTGAAGGTCGCCCTTCAAAGGCCTAAACAGACTTGGAAAATAAAACACTGCAGGACAGAAGGGTGTGCAGAAACATGTAAAACTGGCAAGTTTATGCGTAGCACCGTAAATAAATAGTGGGGATAGGAACGTTGGCCTGAGACATTATATAAATGCATTTGGAGAAAATTGGCTATAAAACTCTGCAAGTTGCACTTCACCTATTATGATTTTACAGACTGCCAAAAAAAAAACACATAAATGCCATTGTCAAAGGGACATAAAGCAATCCAAAGCACACAGAGACGCTACTTTTACAAGCAGCAATCACATTTTTATTTTTCAGTACCTTTATACAAGTAGATGGACAAAGAGAGAGAAACTCTGGGAGATTATTACTATTCAATACAGGCCATGTATCATGCCATTAAACAGACCTCTCTCCTTTGGGACAAGTTAAATAATGTACAGTTATCAAAATTGTATTAGTCTTTTGCATGATTAAAACGTTGTAAATAAAACATAAGTATAAGCAGCCAGGAGAGGATTGTAAAAGACAGTCCTACTTTAAACGAGACATTGAGGGAATTTAGTTCAGCTCTAAGTTTCTGAACTCAAAAACAATATCCACTATTAAAATATTGATTTTTTTTCCTGTTTATTTGAAGCTGACATTGCCAGAGGAGACAGTTACATCTGACATCATGATGTGACCTAGCCTATCTCTTTGGGGCTGTGCATTAGATGTTGACAGGCATCAGCTCCGAGCGTTGATGGAGGGTGATAATAAGACCCGAGGCAGCCCTGTGCGGGCCTTATCCATGCATTCTTCGTATGCAAATCAGTAGCTACTGCCTCCTTTGTTAGGCAAGGTTTGTACAGTGTGCTCTTCTTCCTTTATCATTCGTACTGCCAAGCCTGCGGAAATGAAAAGCAATGCAAATATGCCAGGCTTTTAGGAGTCGGCAGATAAAGCAGGGAGACCTTCAAACTGCAAAGCTTCATCCGCTTCAGTTTAGCCTTGACCGAGGCATGCAAATTATACCTGAGACGTAGGGAGAGTGACGCCGCAAGCTGCACAGGCGCAAAGCTGGGGCTTGAGATAGGCAAATCTCTCCTGGAGCAGGGTTAATTGGCAGAAAATATCTATAGAAAGGTTTAGAAAAGGGGGTTTGTGAAGTCCCACCAGAAAAAGCACACTTATTTATGCCTTATACTGTTTGGGGTTTGACAGTGGAATGCTGGCACAGCATTTTGGCCTCTCATTTCGCTTCTAGGCAAGCATGTGCTCCATTGTTGACCTTGGTACAGGAAGCAATTGAGCACTGCTTTATCAGATCAGTGTTACATTCTCAGTTCTTACTGGAGTTTTATGGACTTTTTCAGGAGCTCCCTGTTGTGGTGTCATCCTTATTGTGCTGCCGGATGCATGTTTGCGTATTGGATGCTCCCACGATAACATCTATGAGCCAAAAAGTTTGGGTAAATGAGAGCTTGCGGCAAAACTGAAAGGAGTACAAGTAAACAAAACCTAGATTGTGCGCATACCCAAGAAATGAAGAGGCATATTAATGGCAGAGAATGCATTATTTTCTGATCTAGATCTGACTTTTATGTTTATCTAACTGAATCAGTGACTTTGGACGTTATTACTATTTTAAATAAAAAAAGAAAATTAGTCCATGTTCATTTGCATAGTGTATTTAAAAACAGGGTGGTAAGCCACAAAATAAATAGCAATGCAGAAAAACAGGTTAAAATAAAAACTGTAAACAAGAAGTTGATACAAACTGTAAAATCAATGGATGCATAAAATAAACATGATACAACACAAAAGCAAGACACAACACTAAACCTGCACAATCAATATGGTCCAGCATAATGTTGCACCAGCTACAAATGTGAAAATGTGTGGATTGAGCAATAAGAGCAGTGTATTACAGCAATCAAATATTAAGAAGATTAGTGCAGTGGTAACAATCGTTTCGCTTCTCAGATTACTCATGTACTGCAAATCCCTACTCTCTTCTTCTTTTTTCTTTCAGGGTTGTGCCCTAAGATTTTGTTACAGTGTGCATTAATGCTTGCATGTATGCATGAGCGTGTGCTTGAATGTGCATATTTGGGATTATTTTTTGCACTTGTCTGTAATATGTGAATTTTATCCAGACTGTGCAACCTGTGTCAATTAAAAAGTAAAATAAAAATCAGCAAACAAAAAAAAAATAATTATGTCATTATTGGATAGATATTGGATGGATGTTTTCGTTATTTCCTCTTCAGCCTCAGCTGATGGGCACAAGGTTACAGTAGGTTTATACCTCAGCTGGTTGTGATCAGTTTAGACATGTAATCTAAATCTGCTGCATACAGCTGAACCACAGTTTGACCTCTCTTTGTTTAGTCCATCATTTATGGTTTATTTAAGAGCTGACCTTTCGTGGTAATTTCCTGTAGGCTGCTGTGGAAGCTCAACTCATTGGCGCACAGCCCCATTACCCCCACCCTCTGAACCTTTATCTGACATTGTCAGCACTAAAGGGAGCCTTCATGTGGCCTGACTGCTCCATGTGAAAGTAGCAGGAAGAGGAGACTATTAATATAGCTGTGGTCAAAGGACACCCGTGTACACTGACCTGAGAATTACTCATGAGGAAAAAGCATGGCTGGATTTCCTACTACAAAGTATTCTATATTTGTAAAGACTTCATTGGCACATTTTAAATGAGAATAAAAAAAAGACATTGAGGGAGAGAGAGGAAGACAGGCAGAGGCAATAGAGGGAGGAGGGGTGAAAGAGGATGGTTGAGGAATGGTAGGAGTTCCCCAGTGTGTTTTTGAGTGTGCCGGTAACAATCCTGCCCGTCTCCCTGAAGTGCAGTGTGCCATGCAACGACATAAGCCTCTGGCACTTTACCTACGATGAAGGTGAAGAGGCATAAAGGATGTGACAAAACAAGTCTCAGTGGCGATAATTTAACTTCGAAGTTCTACTCAAAGACTGCACTTATAGAAACTACATCTCTGTAAAGTGCCTATGATTGACAAAAGCTGTCAATCTAGGGAAATATAGGCTTGGAACATTTTGTCCCCTACTGACTGTTAAAGGATATAATCAATGCTTTTCTTCTTCTTCTTCTTCTTCTTTTAAATTAAATCCACTTGTAAAATTGATGCCGTCTTCAGTTTTAAGCCAACAATGCTCTTGGGAAATAACAAGAAAAAAGTCCTGGACTAAGTAGCCTGTGATGTGATGTCTTGGGGGTAGTGGGAAACCACTGAGCACAAAATTAAAAATTACATCAGCTTTTGTTTTCCTCAGTCTCAGTAGTCCCCAAAAAGTTCGGTTTTTGTTGTTGTTTCTTTTTTTTTAAAAAGCCCGGCTTCCAACAGATTAAGCCTGTTATAATTTAAATAACCAAACACAAAATAAAATGAGGTAATTACCCAAATGATGGTATCAAACAAATAGAGGACATTCTGCTGCTAAATCTCAGAAAAGTAGCAACATTTTAATGACAAGCAATATAGTAAACTTTTGACAGCATCCACTGCCCCGTTATTATTAATCAGTCATGTAAATAAATAAAAATCAAGCTTAAACTCATCTTCAATGAAATGCTTTAATTTAGTATATGCACATTAGACAATATTTAGACATGTAACATCGAAGTACTGCAGCAAAAGGAAACAAGCATTTTTTCCTGTATGCTTGTGGCCATTCAAGTGCAATATTATTACTTGAAGTATAATTCTTCTTCATCGCTTTTCTAACCTTATTGACGTTACATTTCTATCAGCTATGATAATATTCTACTCGCCAAAGTAACGAGTCACTGAGATCTGGGAACTATGTGACAACGAAGCCTGTAAATAAGCCAACAAACCTAAGAGGAGGAACTTAGGGTGGATGCATCTTTTATGACGGTAATAATGCTTCACTGCACAGGAAAATTATGCGTACAACGACATCAAAGTAGGCGATGGGTGTTTACAACAGAGGCTTCTTACTTTCAGTACTGTCACAATGTTGTCAAATCTCAGCATCTTTACGTTGTGAGTAAATGTTATCATAGCTCAAAGAAATAATTGTCAAATCTACTTATATAGATCACCACAGGAAGAAAACAATGTGTAAACTGCTTCTTATTTCAAAACGTCAGTAGAGTTGCAGTCCTTTATATAAAATGAAATAGGTTTAGTACAGTAGGACTTCTAATTAGTAATACATTATGTTCATTCTTGAGTATTAACATTCAGTGCATGGATAATACCTGCAGGCCAATACTGTAAGCAAATGAAATGCCAAGGTTGATATGTGATATGAAACTTTTATTGCAGAAATTACATTTATGCTCTGTTTAAATAAGTTAAGTGCCATAGTAGCCAAATGCAACACTCCTGGTTTGATTCCAGCCATGTTTGCTGTCTATTCCCTCTCCAATCGAGGCAAAAAATAACCCTAAAAACGGCTGAATGAACAATCTCTACAGTTACTGTGAGTTTTGTGCCTTCAGCAGCGTTGAATTTCACATGAATTAAAATATACATTTCTGATGTGACATTTAGATTTACATTTAGATGACAGCATCCAAGGACAGTTTACATCATTTTATTTTATTTTATCTTTTTCCTGAATGATTCCGGCTGACAGCGGGATGTTTAAAACGTTTTTTGGAATCTCACTTGTGAGGAGCAGAAGAAAAGAGAGAATAAACCTCGGTGTGCCTCAGGGAAATACAAAACATGAACTTCATGCTTCTGCGATAAAGGGATAAGATGAGAATCCACGTGTGGTGGAAAAGCTAAGTAGAATAGAGGTGGAGAAAAATGATATACCATAACCTTAACCATCGCTAGGCTTATTGAAAATCAACAAAACTCAGGTCGTAGTTGGATACTTGTGTGGCCTCCACCTACTGTGCCTGCACACCGTGAAAGATGTGCATTGTAAAATACGTACCTCTTGATTTGGGTTCCTCTATGAAAGTCCGTGTTTACAAGTCTGCCAACACGTGTTCAACTTTAAGACGTCTTAAAGGAAAACCTTTCAAATACTTCACACAGTACCACTGAACACTTCTCATACTGTTGGGTGCTCACAAGTTTAAAAATATGTATGGACTCTAAGGACACTGCATTACATATACTTTGTTATCCCTTTGTATTTTTTTAATTATTTAAAAAAAAGAGTTTTATATATATATTTTTTTGGTTAAACACAAATTCTGTAAATCAACTAATCTCGAGACATGATAACCACAGAAAAACTGTGAGGTTTCTATACATAAGGAATGACAGGTTGTTTAAGGACGTCTTCATATCCTGATTATAAAATATTATGGACAAAATGTTTGACTAAAATTCCAAATATTTACAAAACATTAGCAAAACAGAAGGAAAACACGAAAAAGTCTCCATGACTTAAAGTCCTGGGTGATATCACTGGTAATATACATCATCACGACCATCTGTTAATTGTATTGTAACTGTATTAGAACATATTTAGTCAGAATCTTCCTCTGTTACTGAAATTAATGGTCCTGTAAACATGAGCATTTGTATTTGTACACAGCTGACAGCAGTTTAGATGGCTGCAGCGCTTTCATTTCATCATTCGTTTGAGTCTAACTTTGAATATTTGAATGTGGCTTCCCACTGATGTGAGCCGAGTATTCGCAAACCAGGGTGCACATTTGTTTAATTATGCTGATACATGCCAGTGACTAATGAAACACATATCTGGCATTTATAATATTGCGGGAAGATAATACGCTGCTCTGGCACTGAAAAGTTTCATTTGATCAAATAAAACTGTAATAATTAGATCATTCTGCAGTGTGATTATAGATTCTGTAGTGTAGAGTATCACCATCTGTGACTCTCATCAGGTAGTTTTCCAAATCACGTATTTTCTTCTTCTTCTTTTTTTTTTTAAAAACACTGTACTAGGATGACTCTTCTTAATATAGGCAAAGTACGCTTTAAGAACCAAGAGTAATTTTTGCAACACCTGCAAAAAAATAAGAAAAATGACATTCTTTTTTTTTTTTTCCCCCAGAGAGCACCGATTCAGCTTTGAGACACAATGCAAGGTATCGTACATTCACATTGTATGGGATGAGAAAAAAGCTGGCAAAGCTTATAAAGTGATGCTAATGTGCTTTGTGATGCGATGGTAGTCCCCAGCTTTCAGCTCTAAACAGATGGGATCTCTCCCACAGGATCAGATAAAAGACGTCCATTTCCAATTCTGCAGAGCATGGCAGATTCCACAAAGGCTGCCTCTCAAACGCGTCGTGTCCATGGGCGCTCACACAGAAATCCTTTGCACCGAGTAGATGTGGCACGGCACACGTAGCAATGATGAGGTTAAATTGTGGCGCATCAATCTTAACTAAGGAGGGGAGCTGTTCAAAACAATCCCACAGCACACACCTAATCTGTAGTGGCCTGTGCCTCTGCTGCAAAGATCACGATGCGCCATCCTGAACATTCAAAGGATCCTATGGGCTGACTTATAAGCAGCATTAACTCATTAGCGTGCTTATTTCACAGGTTCGAACATAACATGCCATGCTCTGGGACAGAGGCACCGCCTTCTCATCATATACTCAAATGTACAGAATTTATGGAGTAGGTGATTCAAGCCTAAGCTATGGAGAATTCTATGAATACACATAAGTTTGCCACATCACACTGTCAGTGGGAGCTGCCATACCATAAGAATATTCTCTAAACCCTCCCCACTTGTCCTAGTACCTGCTGCTGCTCCCTCCTTCAGTCTGCGAAAACCTTTTCCTCCAGAGATAACTGCAGCAGAAATCACCCTGTCCCTGCGGCCCCCATCCCTTTCACAAGTGCGTCCCCGGACCCACATTTCTGGGTCATCGCTGAGCTCGTAGATAGATCCGTCTTCCACGCTGTGCTCTAAAGACTCCAGCGAGGAGTCCGACGCCTCGTCGCCCAGCGCCGTTAACGGCCGTCCGGGCAGTCCCGACGTGGAGCGCAGCTTATACTGCAGCAGAACGCCACGCCCTTTGCCTCTCCCCTCTCCCTGGTAGGAGCTGGAAGGTTGCAGGGATTCCTGAGAGGAGTTGTCACTGCGATCCTCGACTACACATGCAGAGTCTGGGCTCTCCCCAACAGAATCCCTCTTTAGAAGTTCAGGAGACAGAGAACTTGTGGTGGCCGCCAAAAAGTCCACAGGCCCACAGTGGGCATTTAGTGAGATCATTCCCTTTCCTGAAGAAGGCAGAAGACAAAAATATTCAAATGGCATTCTGCTGTAAACAGGGCCGGGGTCAAGACGTCATGAGTTGCATCAATTAAATGTGAGAATAATGCAAGTTCCAATTTCAAATGTATGAACTTGAAATGATTTGAACCCAGCCTTGGATCATATGTCATCAGCTGTTAACTGTGTCAATTTATCATAATCCTACCAATATAGCAGCAATAACGGCAGCTATAGTTTGTGGCATATTTACATATTATTCAATAAACTAGCCTGGAATAAGATGGCCGTGAAGTAAGGGTACTGCAAGTGGGAAACTAATGACCTCATTTCCTTGGCATTATAAACAAAACACAGCCAAGCAGTTTTTAAATTATCCTTCGAAAACATATATACACACAATGATTTGTGTCTTGTCAGCCTAGTTATATTTGCACTGATTCCCACGGTAACAAGAAGAATGTGAAGTGCGACCTCAATAATGGGCAGTGCAGAGTAATTTTCTTTCGAAAAAAAGCACAACTCCTCCATTTTCTTTTGACCTCTTAAGAGGCCGTTCAATCAGAGTCAGACACCCCCTTCTGATCCATACCTGTTATTTTGGGGATGCCCTCCAGTTTGGAAACTGGAAGAGTGATAATTAAGCCTTGAGCTGTGCCCACCCATAACAGCCCCTGGCAAATTAGAAGACTTGTGACTCGCATGCTCTTCTGACCTGCAATATAGAAAACATTGACAGAAAATTGAGTTTTCTTCACCACGTATTGTTACAGAATAACATAGTTCAAAACTCCAGCATGTTATTGGAGATTGTGGAATAAAAATAGACTCCCTGCTGATAAAAAGATACAACCAGACTGGATGGTCTATCTTTTAGAGAATGAATTATGGGCTTTCATTTATTTTAATAATACCAGAACAGTTCAGTCCTAGTATGTCCACATAAATAAATAAATAAATAAATAAATAAATAGAAATACTTTCATTGTGTTAGCTTTAGGTAAGGTTTAAGCTCTGTGATCAGTCTGTATTTGCCAAGCTTAACACATGCACAGCACAGCTACCTAGGGCTCTGGGTTACATAAGATTATGAAAAGTTGGATCCATGTTCTTGCTACTGACCCAGTTGAAAGAAAACTCATAGAAGCACAACAGAAGAAACGAGACTGTGAACTCAATATTAAACATTTTTGTCTGCGAACTGAGTGCTTCAGAAATGTGGAGCTACATCGTTTTCACCTGCTTCACAGTCGCTGCACCTTCTATACTAAAACAAACCCAACTTTAACACGAACATGGGTCTGATTTTTAAAAAGTCCTGATGGTGAAAATATGAGTGTGTATACTACATGCTGTAGGCCACATGTTTGTGTATTATCTGCTGTGCAGGTATGTGTCAGGTGTGTCTCCCCAAAACAATGCTGCACAAAACTGATACTGTGATATGAAGGGGTTGGTGTTTTTTGCTCTGTGACAGTTTTGTTGAGACACAGCCACCTCCTGCTTTATTTTATTTTGGGAAGAGCAATATCTTGTCTTATTCGTAGCTTGAACCTCTGCTGTTTTTTACTGGCCGTTCTTATTAAAAAATATCATTTTCAGCTGCTTCGTAATTATACTAGCTGATTTATTTTTAAAATTGCGGGCTGTAATTTTCACATTATTATTCAAAATATATTTATTTTGCAATTTCTGGGAAGATTTAGAGTGCAAGCGAAGCAGAAGGCATGGGAGAAATGTTTTGCTGACTGTAGTGGAGGGAGTTCCAACTCTCCTGATAACACACACGCACACACGCATCTACAAAAGTTTTGATTTTTGTGTCTTGTTATTTATCTTAACCAGGGCCATCACTGTGCACGTGGACAAGCAGAATTAGCTTTAACTCTTTACCTACTTATTTATTCTCGTCTGTAGTTGATAACACCAGATGTGATGCACTGCAGCAAGTTGTTATTCATTCTGCTACAATTCAGGCATATTTTCTTTTCCTTTAGAGTGTGTTAATAATCCTTTGGATAAAGTTAACTTTGAAATTCTGTTATAGAGCATGATGCAATATTCAACATATATTTTGTACTGTTAGGTTTCCCACTGCAGAGCTGTTTGTAGCACTGCATTAGTGCCTTGGAAAGGATAATTGCACCCTCTTATTGTACATGCACATTCTTTGTTTCCAGTTAACAAAGGACTAAAAAAACATTGTTGCTGTGGATTTATTTTTGCATTCCTTATGTGGTCCCTCAGCTTTTGGCTCCCACTGTGGCCTAGTTATCTATAGAACCATTTACCATAATATCCATGGCAATGATAATTGAATTACACCAACAGTCATTTGAATACAACCAAGAGAATGCTCATTTACATGTGTAGCTGTATTTACACGCGGTTGTGTGTCATGCTCAGATTATGACGATTTGCATGAGTGGCTCAACACTGTTATTAATTAATTAATTTCACTGTGCAGAGATGAATCCTGCCAAGTAAGAAGTTCATGCAGTGTGTACAAGAGGAAGCGCAGTGAGCAAACAGAGCGCAGAGGCCTTTGGATGGAGACGTTAGAGGGTCACAGCAGTTAGTTAGACGTCGGGGGAAATGGCTTTTATCTCAAAACTGTTTATTTGAGCTGTTTGTCTGTTTGTGCTTTGGTTAGAGGGCTTAAGTGAGAGAATGATGCTCATGAACACCCACTCACAGGCTACCATGAAATCTCAAGTTAAGTCGGAAGATGTGGGCACCAGGCATTGTCTTTAGAACAGTGTTACAGAGGGATAATGGCAAAGATTAAGGAGGTATAGCTTAACCTCGAGCAATATTGCACCTCCAATTTTTACAGCAATGTACACACTCCGAAATGTAGTGGGTTTATCGTGGGAGCTTAAAAAGAAGATGTCTCCAAAAGATAAATGTTTCCCTATGATATGTCACTGAGGAGTTTATTTTGGGATATTTTTTTCACCCTAAGGATAGAACTATTAAAGGCATTAGTAGAGAAGAGATCAGCAGTTTTCTCTGCCTCAGAAACTTCTCTGTTGTTTACTGCAACTGGAATTCCCTGTTGAGTATAAATCACATTAAGGGGAGAGGATTAGGGGGTATATCATTACTGCATGTCCTAGCATAAGTCAAGGAGAAACCTAAGGGAGCAGAGACCGAGTGATGGAAAGCAACTATCAGTAATTCATGTGCAGTATCTTTGGTTGTAGAGTGTCGAGGGATCCGCTTTTCTCTTGTGAGCTCAACAAATCACAACTTAAGTCAAAGATCCTCTTCCTTTTGTGGACCCAGAAGACCTGAGCCGCGCAACTCTTTTTCTTTTCACCCTGTAACTTCCCCCAGGGCCAAGTCTTGAGGCTGTGACCCTCCCACAGATCTACTGCATATTTCAAGGGGGAGCACCAGCGCTGGGTGAAGATGACCTCTGGGTCACAGTTTTCTCCAGATACTATGGCCATAGGAGCCTGTTCTCCTTAAAGTCTCCTCGTGAGCGGGGGGGAAAAAAGGAACTTTGATCTAAAAGAGAAAGGTTCTGTGCTTGAAACATATGCCTGTTGGTATTCTTTCTTTACACAACTCACAAGAGAAAAGCTTTTTATTCCTGATATGATGGAGTAATGCTCTAAATACATCAATCACACTCTGGTGTGACTCAATAAAAGGACCAAATTTTCTGAATCCAGATGTATTTATACCTCTCCCTTAAGCTTAAAGCGATCTTCAATATTCTGAATTCATGTTACAAATAGGCTAATAGGTGCACAAGCCACCGCCTGAAAATGTTTGAGCGAAGTTGATACTGAGTCAAACTATCATTATCACATTAGACACTTTTAGGTATGCTCTAATTTGTTTACCATAGTTCTTGCTTAAAAAAGGGAAAAACACCCACATTTGCAGATAAATATTTCATCCATCATGAAGGAAGGTGCACAGGAAGTAATGGGTTCTCTGTGGCATCCTAAACACACTGCAGTGAGAAGTAAAACAGGGGTGAGAGGATTTTAAAGCAGAGTGGAAAAGATGAAAAAGGGAGCGTAAGGGAAAAAGTGGGACAAAAAGAAAGTAAAATATTAACTCAAAAAGAGGATAGAGGGGAGGTGCATGTAGAGAAGAAGAGGTAAAATGGCACGATATTAAACAAGCATGGATTTGAAGAAAGGCAAGAATATTTTCAAAGTAATCCTATGTATAAAATCTTTAAGGCTGCCATTTTACTACTGCTTAATGACATTAATCTTTTTTTTATTAATCCCTGTCATTCACCGAGAGACTCTATTATGGCTTTCCAGAGGCCCGAGATGGATACTTATCAGGTCAATCTTGTGAGTGCAAGAAACCAAAGGAGAAGAATATTTCTCTGCATTCTGGAGGAAAGCATCATGTCGTGCAATAAAGACAAACCCCAAAAAATTAAACAGGCATGTACCAGTGTTCTGGAGCGTTGAGCGTGTTGAGATGTTGATTTCCTGCAGAAGTTCCAACGTTTCAGTATGAAAGAGACGAATGGAGGAACCTTCTGAGAATGCCATCCACACCCCTCCACCAGCACACGCCATGTGTGCAACACTGACCAGCGGGTCTGGATGAACTTCAAACTTCTGTCAAACAAACAGTTTATTTCTGTTACAACAACATGTGAAGAAAATGCAATCATCCATTTCATCAATAAATAATATAGAAAACATTTAGAAAACTGAAAGGTTAGCTCTCTCTGGATTCTCGTTCTGGTCTTTCAAACAACAGACATGACTTTTTCTCCACATAATGAGTGGACATCCAATATTGAGGCCTCGGTACAATATTTGCAAGATTTTCAGCATCAACTATAAAAATCCAGCTAAAATACAAAGTGAACCAGAGAAAAAATGACAACATTTTCAGTTAGCGTTCAAATTATTGTGGCATTCAATTCAAATTTCAAGAGTGTAGTGTTCATTTTTTTTGTTAAATATCTAAGATAACTGCCGTGGTTATATTACAACTCGATGAGGTCGAAGTAGAAGTCCCCTGAATAATACATTTAGTGTTGCTCTACAAATAAAGTCTAGCTGTCCCTCCTAATTTTGTCATTTAAAGAGTCACTGACACACGGGGCATGTTTTTGCATCATTCCCTTGGCTTCTATCATTTTAAGAGCACAATGGAAAAATAGTTTTGGGCACAGTCTTAATGAGTAGCTTGAAATAAATGCAATGAGCCTTATCATGGCAACACATACAGCCCCTGCGGTCTAAGGCGTGACAAGGGCTGCTTTGGGCATCATCTTGAAACTCATATCACTGTCAATGCACAAGTTGCATGAAGCTGGGCAATTAGTCAGTGAGAGTGACTCAGTATGGATGAGAATGCACCACCCACCCCAACCCAAGTGCACCGGCAGACAGGGATTACCACCTGTTTGTGTGCCCTTGCCAGTGGGTCCTCCTTTGTTTGAAATTAGGGAAAAGGAGAGAAGACTTTGATGTGTTTTCCCTTTTAATTGACTCCTCAGCAGTGGGTGCCTGTTCCACTAGGGAAACAATATGCAGTGCATCTCTACGTTTTTCAAGTGCAGCCATCGAAAAATTAGATATCCATAATAACAAGGAAAATTTCACCTTCAATAAGCCATTGCAATTCAAATATGTTGACACGTTTGGAGAGAAAAATTCTGTTGCACTGCATGCGATGTATAAGTAATGCATTCCTCAATATCGAGCAAGGTGGCTCTAAAACGGACTTCCAGCTCATCAATGGGTAACATACTGCGGCGGTTAGACGCCATCTTTCCTGCCATATGTGTGAAACCACCTGGATGGGATCCTGGAAAAACGAAACCAACACATCAGGCCCATCTGACGGGGCTACAAGGATTCTCAAAAAGTGCCCAAGAATATTTAAAATATTGATTTAATGGGTGTAATAAAATTTACAAAAGCATCGATTCACATTTCAGCCCGCACGGCAAAATCCATTCCATATTTCATCACACGTATACTGTAGATAAAACACAGTGAATGCCCATTGTGTTGTGTCAAATACGAGGTAAGTAAAAGCCACAACTGTTGCCCCCAACCAACAACGTGGTATTAGTCTCCTGAATCCAACGCTGCTTACAGAGATGAGTTAGTCAGTGAAGCTTGACAGTAGTAATGTGCCCTTTCCACTCAGCTCGGCAGTGCCACACTAACAGCAACATCTCCCCTATATTCCTCCCACCAGCAGTGGGAAATAACAGCAGAGTTAAAGCCACAAACACTACAGCTGGTCTGAACAGCTCATTAGTCCTTCATTACACAGGGTGACAAGGTGTCTTTGTCCTTTTCTGAGTGCAAAGTCCACATCTTCACTCTAAGGGCGAAGGAGCTGAGTAGACGTGTGAGTGATAGGCGAAAGCAGGAAGAGTAAGAAATAGTAATGGGAAGAGGAAAGAACAAGGCCTGCCAGTCAGTATTGATCAAAGCCTGTATGCCCACGTATGTCCTACTTTGTTAAGGTCTGGTTATATGGGAGTGACTCAAACCTCCACAGACTGTTGGAGTTTGTGGAGCACTGTAATGATACTGAGACTGGATGTTGAGTGCCTGAAATAACGAAGCCAAGCTTGGCAGTTTTCGAGCAAAATGAAATTTGTGTATGAATCAAAACAAACAAACCGAGCTCTGTTTTACTCTCATAGTCAGATCCCCTACTGCGTGACAATCTACTAAATAAAAAATCCCTTGATTGGTTGAAATTTTCTTCATTTTCTAATCAATGAAGGTGTTTCAGAGTCCCGTCGTATTCAGCGTTCCTGCTGCTACCAAACCCTTTCCTCTGACGTGATGTGAATGTAAACAGGGTTATAATTTTAGTAATTTCGTTGTTTTTGTTTGAGTGAAACAGTTTAATAACAAATAAAAACACTGTTCCCTCCACCCCGACACACACCTTCTGTGTGTGTTTGGTGTAAATAGGGTTGGTCGGTGTGAACATGCCTCACAGCGTGACTGTAGCAATTGTATGTGAAGAGACACAGTGGGTGTGGCGGTGGGGGAAAGAGTTGGTGGCAATCCTTTTTAGGTCAAGAGGGGGGTATTTTTTTGTTGCAGTGCCAACTGAACGACATCTAGGTTGAGCTCTGTTAGTCTGAATACAAGAAAACAAACAGCTGAGAATAACACAAAAGCACACTTCTTAAAGCTATATTTATTTTCATGGCCAGCAGGAGCGACTGCAAGGTCGACTGCATTAGAAAACGCTCCAACTTCTGACTTAAAATAATACATCAATAATTTTTTTCCTGATGAGCATGTGGTCTCAATCCTTACTTTTACATCTTGATTGACAAGTCACTTCCTAACCACGTAGCCTTTGCTGTCACGACCATTTCCAAAAAGTTGTAAAGTGAGGGCTTGTTGTGAGGTAGTTGATCACTCTTACTGAAAAGAAACAGCCTGATAGAGATAGATAACTCTCTAAAGCAGCACCTTTAGTCTTGCCACACTTTATCAACTCCACCAGTCTGAAGCTAGAAAATCTTAAACTGCATAGGAAAACCACAGAAACGGTCAGCACATTATTAGAACCCTTTGAAAGCTGCATATGTAAACATTTAAGCATGTAAATGTTAGATCTGCAACCTCTGAACATATTTTTGTAAATGAACACAAATATGGATTCACTTCTAAAACCTTACAGAACTTCACAACCAACAAGTGAAGTCACGAGGGGTCTACACATTTCAAATTCAGTCTATGCATAAAACAGATGTGTGCCAAATTAGAGGTGTGATTAGTGGGAACTAATGCTGATCTTGGCAAGGATTGGATCTCTGCTTCTGTCTGAAAAAACATTTTAGCACCACTAACAACTCAGACGGCAACGGGCGTTTTGATTAATATAGGCTAGATTAGCATGAAATTTTGCACCGACCTAGATGGATCCAAGAGGTTGAATCACAAATAACGATTAAATGATGATCCATTTTCATAAACAGGGAAAATCTGTTGAGGTTGGGTCATAAACTGTACTTTGTTTTTAGAGCTGAACAAGATAAACGGCGTGCTATCTGAGCATTGAGAAAGTTGTCATTGTTATGCTAGTATTTGCATTTTGGTTAAAATAACACTCATCTTGTTTTCAGCTACAGATACAGCAGTGAAAAGTGCCATTTGGAGTTTCTTTGAACTACATAAAATATCCTTGTGTGATAAAACTGATAGCTGCTTCTGAATTTCTAAATGTGTTC
Organism: Maylandia zebra; assembly: GCF_041146795.1. Classification (NCBI taxonomy): domain Eukaryota; kingdom Metazoa; phylum Chordata; class Actinopteri; order Cichliformes; family Cichlidae; genus Maylandia; species Maylandia zebra. The sequence goes on along the minus strand of NC_135171.1, from coordinate 32,535,960 downwards.
TTTCTTCTATTATTGCTTTCTCCTTTCCTTACAAACATGGTATTTTTAAGCATTTGTCAGCACTATAATTTTCATGTACTCCACTGGGCTAGAGTGAATATAATTAAATAATACAAAGCTGAGAGTCCATACAATTTTGCAAGTGTTATGACAATCCTTTGGGGATCTGCTGAAGGCAATTTCAACACCATAGGAAGTATTTTCTTGTTTACCCAAACAGACTAAAAATGATATATTTAAATAACACTGTGCAGCCAAGGCCAGATTGTGAACATTTAAAAAGACTCTCACGATGAGCAGCAGGGTGCATCAAATGAAACGGGGCACGTGTCCAGCAGAGTCACAGATAAATGATTCAGAAGTACAAATCTCACAAAGTGGTGAACATCCATGTGGGGAAACAATGAAGTGAAGTAGAATTGAGTCCATGACCCTTGAGCCTTGAACCAAGTCACATCTCTTCCTGTAGGTGCCAAATACTTCTTGTCTAGATCCTGGATATGCACCACAGCCCCTGTGAAGTCAGCCCTCTTGAGTCCATATTAGTGAGGAAGACAAGGTTAGCAAAGTAGTAACCAGAGCTGACCTGCTAAGCTCTGTGGGAGATACTGTGAACCAGAACTGCGTGGTCATTCAGCTGATTAAGCTTGTGTCTCTGGAGAAGTAGACTACGGGAAAAAAGGTGAAGGAATAAAAGGAGACACTAGCTCGACTCGATTTTGAAGCATGCTGAAAAAGCAGCTATTTTTGATTTGAATATCCAGATCTGTCACGTGATGTTTCTGAAAAAACCAAAAACAACACCTATAAAATGTATCTTATATAATTCTGATTTTTGAGGAAGATGTTTTTTTTCCTCTACATCAGCAGTTTTATGATAGGCATAGGGGGAACAAAAACATCAGTAATTGCAATTGAAATGAAGGTGGTACATTTTCTACCGCTTTCTCCCCCCCGAAAATGTAACTCATTTACAATGAAAATGAAAAACACTTTTATATGAAATGAAATGAAGTGAATTCTCTTAATTGGTATTGTTTCTGTTTGTTAGTTGTTGTTTTTTTAATTAAATTCAGCAATTAATTTTATATGTCATAAACTTTTATTTACCCAGGAAAGGTTGACTTGGTACACATGCTCATTTAAGCTAACACCCTGTCCATTTATACAGCCATGTAGACTTACATCTGGGAGCTATAATTAAGCAGTAATGGTTTGCAGTTTTGCATCGGAATACCATATTAACATTACCCAGAAGAGTTTGTTTTATGTCATTCATTATTGTGTACCTCAGCTGGAGAAGTCACCCAGCTCTAAACCGCTAATGACGCGCTGTACAGAAGAACACCTTGGAGAATGACTACACGAAAAATGGAAACAATGACAAAGGCAACTAATTTTCTGGAGAGAATGGTACACATTCTGTGCCGCAACTTTGAGTGGCACAGAAAAATAAAACCATTTTCTGAGCAAGAACTCCAACAAACACTGTATGACTCTACAAGGGGTCTGTGTCTCTGTCTATGCAGCAGCTCCAGGCAGTAAATCTTGATTACATCACAGATTAGAATGCTGGCTCTCTAGGATGGCTGCATAAATCTTCCCAGAAAATGAAAGGAGTGTAAGTTTGCATTTCTTCAAATGTTGCAGAAAACAAAAATAGAACAAAACCACTGTAATGTGGATTTTCACTGAACTCATTTATTTGCTCGCGTAACCTTTTGGAAAAAGTCAAAGATAATCTCTTTGAAGTTTATTTCTTAACCTGTTTCTTAATATGATGGGTAACCGTGATGAGATGCTAAATCTAGATGCAGTTGAAAATATAACATTAACTAATATTTCTTAGAACAAAATATTAGCAGGGAACATAAACGGATGTTCTAACAACTGAATTTTAGCATGCAATAATTTCTCTTCTGTCATTGGCCATGTGGAAATGAGATTTCACACAGACAGGGAGTGACAACAGCTATCAGCTCATCAGCTACTTGCTAACTATATCTGACTTGTTTCAACCAAATACATTTCTCTTTGTTCTATGGGCTTTTTCATAACGCAGATTTACTATCAGCTGTGGAAATTCAACAGTATTCAAATACTAACATTAAGTTTTGTGTTTTGCTCTGTTTTATTTAGTTTGAAGCAATGTAGAAAAATCACTGGCTGTTCACATTTTTAGCAGTTGTATACACTGCCAAACTGTATGTCCAGAGACAGTTTCTTTATTTACCTGTGTGTTGAAGCTAGATATTTCCATGACTGTGACAGAGTTCCCGCAGCTCGCCCACACTGAGTCGTCTAACACCAGCAGTGTCCGAACTGACTCTGTACCCAGGCTTACACATCTACGGGATTTAGGGTCCCAAAGATCATCTGAGGAACAAAAACAGTAACGAAATGAGAAAAAACAAACAAACAAACACCACAATGCTCAAAACTACAACCAACATGTGAGAAACCCCTTAAAATCAGAAAAGGCTATTATCACAGCTAGCCTACAGTTATATTAATAAAGTCTGAACACATGCCCCACTTCTGCTGGAGCCCTTTCACACTGAGTAAGGCAATTAAAGTCAATTCTTCCCACTTGTACCACAGCAAGTTAGCTTGGTGTTTATAACACAAAAAAATAAAAAAATAAATATAAATAGAGCTCTTTAACACTGTTGAGCAATTACGAAAGCTTCAGCGGAGAGGGTTCACGGAAGAGATTTGCTTTGTTTTTTTCATTCTACTGAACAACTGTGAGAGAACTACAGGTTGACTGAAGATTGTGGACTTCCATTTGAAATACCACACACTGTGTCTCACCACACACTGCGTCTCGCCACACACTGTGTAACGCCACACTGTGTAGAACAATGCTTACACCCTTGCCACCCATATCCCAACGAGCCTGGTGTACACTTTAGTGCATTTCCTAACATCTTTATCACCAGGTCTTTTGCCAATTAAAAAATAAAACAAAACAAAAAAAACTGAAATTTTGGCTCTCGACACCTCATCCTCGTTCTTTGGTTCATCGGTGTGAAAATGAAGCAGAGTTTTAATCACGGGGCACACACTGTGGCTACCACAGAAGCACATTATAAAGTAAATTACACGAGAATTTCCTTTGCTATGCGTTAATGAAGCAAAATTAGAGAAGAGTGCATCCAACCAGTTAATTAACATTTTGAATTGTTTATTTCTGCCTTTCAGTGCAGAATAGCTTTACAATGCCTTCTGACTTCCACAGGTTAATTGTTTGGCATGTTATAAAGGTCATTTTTTTCACCTTTTCAAAATTCAATCTTGTAAATGTCCCTCTGGCCACTATGGCGAAGGAATGCCACGCCGTTACTTCTCTCTCTTTAACATATGGTCCAATCTTGTTGCAGTAAACCAAACTTCCCTCCCACGTTTTGTGTAATATTACCATCGCAAGAGTACATGATATTCAACATGCACTTCACAGTGAGATAAGCTGCAGAAGCATGCTATTTATTGTCAACAGTTTATTAAATGTATTGACAAAGGTTTCAGCTGAAGCCTTGGTATATCCTGAATGCTGTAGACTCGTTTTCAGACAGCAACATGCTAGTCAGGGGCATAAATCTCTAACAGATGTGCCGAACCCACAAACATTCCTGGGCAACCTCCAGAGCTCTTCTCCTGTCCTCTTTTTTAAAAAAATTTTTTTAATGCAATGCATGAATAGTAATATTTAATCGGTATGCAGCAGCTTGGTGTAATTAATCATCTTTTCTGCTTGGGAGGAGAGAGAAGCACAAGAGGCAAGCAGGCAAGCCTGTTGACATACTGTGGCCAGGTAAAAGGAATCTGGTGATAGAGCTATTGTGCTCCTGCTGGCTGTGAAGACTGCAAAGCGCTGCTGAGATGGTGTTAAGCCCCCTTGGCCTTTGCAATGCCTGACTAAACATGGCATGCCATCTACCACATGGTGTAGTGTTATTTTCATACTTTCAGCAGGTGTGAAAATCACTGGGAAAGGGAAGTGTAGCATACTGAGAAAAGTGATTCTATGGCAATAATTTCAAATCTAGTCCTATATATATATATATATATATATATATATATATATATATATATATATATATATATATATATATATATATATATATATATATATATATATATATATATATATATATATATATATATATATATATATATATATATATATATATATATGACTAGATTTGAAATTATTGCCATAGGAGACATATATATATTACATAGAATAAATCATTTTTATTTTTAGATTATTTTATCTAAACACACACACACACACACACACAAATTTGCAGACCAAATTAATGAAACAATTTACATTTGAATACAATAGATGTTTTATAAATACCTAATGAGAGAAAACAGCAAACCCATGTGTACTAATTATTTCACTGCTGGGAAAAATATTATTGTTGATTAACGATCCCCATTAGAAATCAACCATAAAATACTCTTTAGCCCATTTTGGTGTCACGTCTCATTAGGAGTTGACATCAGTGCCATGCAGGTGCCTATCTGTAGAGGCACAAAAAGACCTGAAATATGGGATGACCTCACATGAGTAAATAACCAACAAAGTAATCTAAATTTAATTTGTTGTTAAAAACAATGCTTTCTGCCTGTGTAATTGGGACTGTTTTGGAAAAACAACACACATTGATTTCATAAAGGAGAAAACCTCATTTGCCATCTCTACAGGATATACATGTTTTTTTTAAAAAAAGAAAAAACAGCATTTTTGGCATTTATTTAATATAAATATGCTTTTCTTTTTTTTTTGCCTGTCCCATTTTGCTCTTTTGCTATCAGAATTATTGTCTAAAGGCGAAGAAAGATGCCCAACGGATATGCATTTATGTTCTGATGTCTTTATCATTTTATACCCATTACAAAGGGCAAACTACACCCAGTGTCAATTATACATCCTTAACTTCCTTAACTAGCACACAGACACACACACACACACTCACAGACAGATAGCCACCCCTCACAGACACTAAACTATAGCCAATCAGTCTATGGAGCAAAGCAGCTTCAGGAGCACCTTACCACTGTTATTTCTTCCATAAACCATCATGGTCCCGTTCCGCAGTCCTGCAAACAGGAAGCGGGAGGAGTGCTTCAGGCAGAGCACAGGGCACTCCTCTGGGTTATGGAGGGTCAGTAAGCATTGTGCTGCAGTGTCCACACTGCCATAGACCAGCACTCTGTAAGAACAACAGCGGCACAAGCCAACGTGATAAATGAGCATCATTTGAAATGACAGAGTGGCTCATTTTCATGTAGTTTGATTTAAGAGTGCACGGAGCATTGAGTATGTGGGACTACTCCGTCTTTCTTGTGTTTGAAATGCCATCTGAACTTTGCTGCATCTTATTGTCTTCTTCAGGATGACAAATGCACATCACATTTGTTTCTTTCTGACTGAGAAAAAAAATGTTAAGTCACATTGGAGCTGACAAGCTGTGCTAAAATGCTGAAATTGTGTTTTTTTTTTTTTTATTTATTAGTTGTTATTATATCTTTTTTCCCCTTGCCCCAGAATAGACACTTACACTGAAAAGGAATATGTCAGCATAAACAAACTGCTGACATATCAGTTCCTATGCAAATGACTAACACTAACGTTAATAAAAATAACTAAATTTATAAACATAGGAGTTCTCTCTGTCTAAAACAACAACAACAATTTATGCACTGTAACTGTGACAGGGGACTGAGATTAAACCTATCCCCTATCTCACACAGTGAGGATCAGAAGGTTTATTATTTGAAAATGAAACAGTGATCTTAGCTAAAGTAGCGGTATTGATGCTGTGTTGAGGTTTCATCTCTGATATCTTGCTTTGATGAAATACTGACAAGCAAATCTATACTGCTAGAAATCCCAGGGGACCATCACAGAGAATAATACAGCAGATTATTTTAAAACAGAAGATGTCAGGTATACCCAAAGCCATTTCCTCCCTTAACTTTGAATTTGTGCTTTTTCTGTTACACTAAGCATAGCTTTAAAAATTGGCCTTTTCTGACATTAAACCTCTCTTATATTTTGTGTCGCTCACCGGCCATCGTCTAATCCAACACAAATATTGGAGCCGATTGCCGAGGGTGTCTTATGAACTCCTGACTCCACTTCGTCAGTCGGGGAAGGTAGCGGGACATATTCTAGACATCGGACTGGAGAATCTACTTGCAGGCTTTTTACAGCCCGTGGGATGGGTCTGTTGAGGGAAAATATCTCTATCTGTCCTTGGGAACCTTCTGCTCCACCAGCCACCTGTAGAAAGGAAAAAACCTTGAGTGAAAAAGGTTGAGACCTCATGTTAAGCGGTACCAGTGGACTGAATCATAATGCCACGGATAATAAGCTATTTTGCTGAAAAAAGGACACCAGTAGCAGGGAGCACAACCGGAGCAGTTCTCTTAGATCACAATTGCAGTGTATGTTCACTGAAGGCAAGAGGATAGTATCATGATTAAACATTATCTACCTGACAACAATGTAGACCTAAAAAAAAAAATCGAACCAATTATCCTGTTAAAGCGTTCTGTTTGTAGCCCAAACTCACTCCCTTTTATATTCTTTAGGCTATTAAATACCATTATATAATGGATTCACAATGTCATCGCCAGAACATCAAACAAATCTTAAAACTTGTGCGATCTTTTCATCAGTGAAGAACAGAGGGTTCTGAAAGGCTTTGAGTTGTTTAATCATGATGGTTTTTGTTACTTTACAAGATCAAGTGACTGATCTATTGCAGGAGTCCGTTCATTACAAAGAGAAAAGAAAAATCATTTTCAATTAAATGTACTGACATCTGATATTAACAAGTCCAAGGTCACACTAAACATCTGAGACGCTGCTCTCAGTTCTAATATTCAGATATCAGAATCAGAATCAGAATCAGAATACTTTATTGATCCCTGGGGGAAATTATTTTTTGTTACAGTGCTCCATTTTAAACCAACATTAAGACAAGACAGACAATACACTAACTAAGAATAGTACAATATATACATATATATACATACATACATACATAAGTCACTCATAAATAAATAGTTGGAAAAGAAACATGTGTAGTTGTAGCAGTAACCAGTGTGTTAAGTGGATGCGTTGTACAGGGAGATGGCCACAGGCAGGAATGATTTCCTGTGTCGTTCAGTGGTGCTTTTCGGTAATCTCAGTCTCTCACTGAACGAGCTCCTGTGACTGACCAGCATGTCATGGAGTGGGTGGGAGGTGTTATCCAACATTGTCTTTATCTTGGACAGCATCCGCCTCTCCGACACCACCTTGAGGGAGTCCAGCTCCATCCCCACAACATTGCTGGCCTTATGGATTAGTTTATGAGTCTGTTGGCATCTGCGACCCTCAGCCTGCTCCCCCAGCATGCAACAGCATAGAGGATCGCACTGGCCACCACAGACTCATAGAAAATCCTCAGCATTTTCTGGCAGATGTTGAAGGACCTCAGTCGCCTCAAAAAATAGAGACGACTCTGGCCCTTCCTGTAAAGTGCTGTGGTGTTTTTAGCCCAGTCCAGTTTATTGTCAATGTGTACTCCAAGGTATTTATAGTCCTCCACAATGTCAACATTGACCCCACTGATATATACAAGGTTACAAACTGAGCTATTGACAGCTCAGTTTCGTGGAGGCCCGATGTGGAGAAAGTTTTCACCAATCAATGACTGTAGATGTCGCCCACTTTGCTTGATGCTCCATAAATTTGTCATGGGTGGAGAAGCATCACCACCCATGACAAATTCCTCAAGGTGATTGACACCCTGAGCTGTAGCTAAAAGTCTGCCTCAACAGAAGCTTGATATCCTGTGTACCACATTTTTACTGCGCATTTATTGGTCTGTGAGTAAGCCTGTCAAAACCAATGCTGAGAAAACTAAAAGGGCAGGAACCCTCCAACCTATCGCTGATGCAATTCCAATTAAGATGACATCGCTTTCATTCCTAAACAATTAAAGTGTCACTTTGAGTTTTCAATATGATTTCATTACTCCTGTGAGAAGCCAAGGTAGATGTACATACAAAACACAATGCTGTTCTTGGAAAAGAACACACACAGCAGCTTGCTGCGAGACAGCGAGGATTTATTCCCTGTATGAATCACATCGTGCGAATGTGACAGGAGCTAAATATAGTCTTTAGCTCTTCTCCTCCACGCTCACCCTTATTTGCATGCAATCATTTGTTTGATTTGTATCAGTGTGCAGAATCTGGACAGGAGCAATCCTTCGAGCTCTTGAGAAGGAGCCAGAACAAATAATGCTCTGTTGCACAGGGTGAAGCGACGATAGGGAGAACTTATCTTGCAGGAAGGAGCCCAAAAATGACTTCAAAGGACTGTGGAAACAGAGCCAGAGGCCTAGACCCCTTCATCCTGCCTCTTACACAATTTAACATTCACACGTCCACTTGTACCTCCCAAAACCCAAACAGCCTTAGTTTAACCTATCCAGGGAATCTGTGGTGTCCACACAAAGACTTATTTAAAGGGACAGATACATTTGGAGTTATGCCCTGGAAAGAATCTTTGCCTTGGAGAAAGAAAAACAAACTTTCTCTGCCAGCATTAATGAGATTATTCTGCAAACCGTGAGGAGGTGTGGGAGAGTGGTTATGATGGCACCCTCTCCTAAATTCTTTTCACCACACAGAATGCAAACCATGGGTCACTACATTGTTAATTTCCTCTGAAGCTGTTATATTTTTAAGTTTCTCATGAGCTATGAAAGGTAGCTTGTTGAATAGGTGCGTAAAGAAAACGCACAAAACCAGAATTCATTAGGCCTTTATCTAAAATGAGAAGTAGGAAGTTGGGGAAAGTGGGACAAGGAAGGTGAAGGCAAACAGGGAAACACTGGGGTATCAGTATGATTAGACACAATGTCATTACTCTGATCAAAGCACGCAGAAATCCCCATAGCCCATCTCACTTTAACATGATTAGTGTCATCCCTTATTTGACAAGCCTGCCAGGGAGGTAGAACCAACTGGAGGCGGAACACTCAGCCACTAATTATTCGTCCTGGTTCCTCAGGCCTTCACTATCTTTTTCTTTATTGGAAACCATCTTTTTGTTACACTTGGTACCGTACTGTATGGAACAATCACCGTGATAGAAAAAAGAGGACCAGTGTATTTACTACTCAGGAGCTGCTTGTTCTGTCTGCAAGGTTGGTTTGCGTACTGTGCACCACTGCGTAAGCAGAATGCAAAGGAAATTCACTCCTGAGACTTTAATTCATAACAAAGAAAAATTACCTCCTGAATGGATTTTTGTTATAGAAAACATTCAACACAAAGGACTCTCAGTCCTTTAGTTTCCACAGGGAGATATTTTGAACTTATGGAAGAGCAATAAGAGTAAAAACAATTTAGAGTAGTTTTGTTTCCAAACAAAATTATAAATACGTCAAGAGATACATTTCCATTTTTTACCGAGCAATGTTCCATCTGAGTAAACCCCAGCATTTTCTCTTTTGAAGCACACTTATATGATGCTCAAGAGAACTGAATGGGAAACTTGCACAATTTTAACTTTCATTGTTGGTGTGATTTGGAGTTTCATTTGCAGTGGCCATTGTACATCATTTATTTATTTTCTTTCAGCAAATTGCATCAGTACATTAGTCATGATTTTCAACTTGGACATTTCACTCATTAAGATCTGATATGTCATTCAAGTGTCCTGGTTTAAAATAGGCAGCATTAACACAGCACGCCCCAGATAGTTGATTCTGTTCAACAGGACGTAGAGTTTTCAGTGGGAGAAACGTTTCGTCACTCATCCAAGTGACTTCTGCAGTCACCTGGATGAGTGAGCATGCATCAAGACATTACCATGGCCTGCTTTTCAACTGTGGGAGAACCCAGAAGAAGAACCCAAAACAAGCACAGGAGAATAAGAACAAACCACATAGAAAACTTTTACTGTAAGGCAAAAGAAACTTACATTTTTAGCTTGAGCGTCACCAAAATTGGAATTTAGTCCCTAAATATTTGACTTAGAAATGAAACCTCTGAGGCGATGACCTGAAAATGTTTCTAAATAACCGAGAATACGAAACGGCCCGCAAACCTTTGATGGTCTCATGCAAAATGCAGTTAGTTAACTGAAAAAGATTTCAATTCAGACACGGTAAAACTGGAACTTTGAAAGAAAACATTTAGACAATGTGGGTCAGCAGTTAGAGACCTGGGGAAGTTCCTGAAGTTTTAGAAGAGCTGCAAATTTAACAAACTACGCCTACAGACGTCTAAGAAGGTCTGCAGATGTCCTTCTCACTCTGATTTGACAGAACAGATGGTTTCTATTTAATCAATACAACTGTTTCTTCTAGTCTAAAGCATTTCCATCTACATGTACAAAACCGCGTCTCACTGCATCATTACAAGCATCAAACCAATCTTCTCTGAATGCCTAATTCAAATTCATGATTTAAAAAAAGTACTCACAAAAACTGTGTGAACCAACTTCAGCTTTTTTAATACATTAATCCCCCTTAAAATGTTTATTTTACCTTATTTTAGGCCACTCTGCTCTAAAAAAAAGTAGAAAGTTAGATCAGCCTGTTCTCCTTTAATCACTGATATCAAAAGACCCTAAATGGTAATGGCACCATATCTCCTCCTCATCTGAGTGAGCATCCAGTCTTCTTTAGAATACCAACACAAAAGCAATTAAGCCTGAGACACTGTGCCATAGTCTGTCTCTTGGAGGGCCTGTACTTGATTTAACCACCCTTCTCCAAAAAGAAGGGGAAGAAAAAATTAAAACTGGAAGATTAATAGCAATAATAGATTGTCTGCATCATTTTAAATTCTCCCCGTCTTTGTAGATTCAGCTAAATTTCCACAAGTCCCGAGACACGATGCGATAGTCAGGCTCTGCAATTTTCCTCGCTCGCCATGAAACATTCTGCAGCAGTTACTCCACGGTAGCCTTTTTACAGAATGAATTCACAGTTTTCAGGCGATATTTTGCAAAATGAAAAATGTTGCATATCCTGTTCTTAGCCTTGAGATAGATTTTTTTATTCGCTCTTTAATGAATGAGAGGAAAATTTAGGAAGGACATTTAAATTGTCATGGTAATTGTGTGAAAAGCTTAAATAATCAGTACCAATAAAACAGGCATTCTTCTCCCTTGAGTTTAGTCAATGGACATTAAACAGCGTCTGTGTGCTTATATACACTCCTGTACAGACAGGTGACAAATTAAAGGAAAGCCAATATTCAAGCGTCAAGGTCACTGTGTGCTGCCAGAACTTTACTTGTCCCACCTTTCCTGTAAAATCTACTCGCTGTTTTGATGATGATAGCAGTTGAGAGCACTATCTCCAATAGATGGCCAGTTTGGTGGAGATGTGGTTTTTAAGGTTATAGCCTAAAGCACTCCAGATGAGATCGCCCCTCTCAGGAACTAAATGTTTCATCACCACCATCAGATCTCTTCATTTTCAGAGTGAAGAGTTTGTTTTTTTACTTTAAATGCCTGTAATGTAATGTCTGCATGCGTGTATAAGGAAGATGTTACTTACCCAGAGGTATCCTTGAGGTAAGGATGTACTTGCTGCAGAGAAGCCCAACAGTGCACAATGAACGGGATTGTGGAGAGCAGCTTCAAGCTTTAAGAGACAAAAATGAATATTGCTTATATAATGTATTTATCACGGCTCCATACCTTAACTTTTTTTTTCCTTTTACACTGACAGAACCTTGTTATATACTTTCCCACAAACATTACATATTACATTCATATTACATCATCACCCAATGCAAGTTTTACGCCACAGCTGCCTTAAATCATTTTTTATGTTTCTGGTTAATCCACCAGTATGTGCTAGCTTTTTAATCAAAATTATATTTTTAATGCTAAAACATAATTATTGTTATTGTTATTGTTATCCATGAATTTTAAAATTCATTAAAAAAAAAAAATCAGTAAAGCAAATCATTACTGTTTGATTAAAATAAAAAATAAAAATTGTTTTTGTGGTTGAATATCATGCTTGATTAATTTCTGGCTTTCTGGCATCAAAAGTGGTTTTGGAATGGTTAAAGCAGACTAATATTATGCTTCTTGAAAGTTTTGCCCAAAGCCCAGACCTCAACCCTATTAAAAAAAAAAAAGTAGCTTAAAAGCTGGGGCTGTCCCAACGAAGCAAATAAATAAATTCTACCAACACCGCCAAAAAGAGTCGTCAAATGTCTAGCCAGGATTATGGAAGAAGCTTGTTGATGGCTACCAAAAATTATTTGGACGAGCTGGTTTTATGAGACATTTAACCAAATATTGGTAGGGGTATATGTATACTTTTGACACCGTGCGTATTAGAGAAAAGCCAAGACAATTTCAAACTTGTTCATCCAATTCTTGCTTTTTTTATTTGCTAAACGTTTTTGCTGTACAACTATATAACCTTTAAAAAAGAGCATTTGAAAGACATCCTGAAAAGGCCAAAATTACCATGATATGCATGCCCATGATGAGTATATGTAAACTTTTGATCACAACTGTATATATTCTTTTTACTCGTTTGCTGTTGAAATACTCTTGAGTTGAATTCTAAGAACACTGACACAGAAAAACACAGCTTTTTCCATCCAATGTCCTATTATTATATAACCAGCAGGTGTTAAATGTTACTTTGCATTCTGCTACCATTGGCAAGATCAAAAGAACAACACCAAAACAATGTTTGATGTTCCAGCTATTGTTGGAGGCAACCATTGGGGTTCTAGTTTAGTTTGAGCTTTCTTTATAAAAAAATGATTGGATTTGTTACTTTTCAGTTTAGTTTTTTTCTTTTAGTGCCCTCAGCTCCCTTTTTATCAACTTATTCGCTCTATGAATTCTTTTGCTCAGTGCACTTTATACATTTTGTTTGGCAAACTTTGAAACACAAAAATAACAATTTAAACATAGAGAGCAAAGGCAGAAAAGTGAATCTCCTTATTATTTCCACGTGCAATAATTTTGCAAAGATTATTCCCTTAAAAAGTACCTGGGATTTAGTATAGCTGCTAACTTTACAATATTAACTTGTCAAACTTGAATGCACATTGATGTGAAAGACAAAGTACCTGTCAAATTATCAATACAAAAGAGCTAATAAGTTTTAAAAAAGTAAAATAAATCGAAAGTTATTTGACAGGTTGTAAATGAGACATTGACATTTGCAGTGTGGAGTCTATACCCGATCAAACCCCCAGCTTCTCTAACCTGCAGTCTGTCATATAGGAAATGATTACCATTTTACTGTATGACCGCTAAGGGTGGACTGTGTGACAGAGAGAACAGCTAATTGTGTGTTGTCGGGATGATGGGAGGTGACAGTGGGTAAGGTGCTTCTTTTGAGAATGGTGGGAAGGGTGAGTGAAAGTGAACAGAGTGTCAACAATAAGAGCTGCGCGTCTTTAACTGTCGTCCTCTATGGCAGCAAGCATCAATCACAGGTAATTTATAGCCACCCTTGTCCAAGACCCTCCCTCTTTTCTCTCTTGTTGGGTGTGTTTGTAAACACTAAACAAAAAAATGGTAGTGGATAGCTCACGGCTCCCCTCATCTGCACTGCGAGGCTATTTCTCCACTCCCTCTGTGTCTCTCTCCATTTATTCAAATTCACCCCACAGATGCATGGCTGGTCCTCTCTATCAATCTTTCAGTCCCAATTTCCCATTTCTCTTGCATCGTTCATGCTCTTTTTATCCCTGCTTTTTTCTTCTTTATCCCTGCCTCCCCACCCCTTTTCCCCTTCTGCAAGCCCTCCGTCAAGAGCTGTGAAATGTTTTTTGATAGGTAATTAAGTGGCAGCCATAATAGGTATCCATATGGAAGCCCTGTGGTTAAGAGAAAGAGAGTGACGGTGGACCAGAGGGACAGGAACACTATAGCTTACGGTGCTGGCAGCACAATGGTGGTTGGAGTTTATCAGTCACCTGAGACCGGTAAGCATTGCAGGCCAATCTTCCCAGACCTAGATTACTTTCTGAGTTAGCAAAGTCAGTCTGGCAGCACAAATGGGAGCAGTATTCAAAAACAGGAATGTGCATTCGGATCATTCGGATAAAGAACTAATTTGTAAATGAAGAGGCTCCTTCCTTAATGAGTTATCCACCATTCGAAAAATTTGACGCCTACTCTTGTAAAAATGATTGCGGGTATAAAGAGGAAATCTCATTTTAGAATATTGTATAAGTAATTAGCTATTTGCTAATGACCCCTTATTATGCTTAAAATCTTAAACAGCACTTCTTTCCTCATAGGGCAATTATTTAATTCCACACAATCATGTGATAATTAGTGCGAGTCATATTTTCTATATTATCAATTTGAAATGAAGCTCTTCAACAGCTACATGAACAATTTGAGTGGAAATAGCTCACAAGGCCTGATATACACAAGGATACCAAGCCAAGGATAGATCTGGCTCTCATTAAAGTGCAGACAGTGACTATGATCGATACAGTAAACCACTGGTCCACTTATTGAAGTTCTTTAAGCAGCCAGTGGAAAGCGCACGGGTGAGCATAACAACAGAGCCTGTAAGACCACTTCTACCTGTGAATGTGCAAATTATATTGACAGGCACCTAGGAAATGTGAGCCTTCAGCAATGGCCATATCACTGGCAATCCCAATGCTAATACCGTATCAGTGAGGCCCCATTTAAAAATCAATAAGATCCAAGCCTTCTCAAAGTCTATTGTCAGTCTCGTTTATCGCACATTCTGCGTGTGTGTGCCTGCAGAGCTGTAGGTGTGAAGTTGAAAAGCTAACGCTATTCCCCTGCGCGGGAGGCAGGATGAGAGAGGAAGGTGAGCCTGTAAGCCAGCTGAGGGAGGGTTGATGGAAGACTTCAGGGAACACGGGGGAAGAAAAGGGAGGAAATGGGCAGGTGAGCTAATTAAAGCAAGATTTGTTGATGTGATGAGAGCGCGGCCTCCCAGCTGCTGGTTACCAATGAACAGAATAGGATAGAATAGCCCTTTATTGTCACCGTACATGTACAATGAAATTGTGGGTGCTCTGAGCCAGCTGTGCCAAAATAAAATATAAAAAGTAGACAGCGGGAATAAACAGCAAACAGGAGAAATATATACAATCAAGAGGGACATATACAAAAATAAAAGAAAGGCACATGTTAGAGAACAAGTTGCAAAGTCCCCCACCCATTACCCCAAGACGGCGCCAGCCCAGATGCTGGCTCCAGGTGGCAATGGTAAGCACGGGAGCTTTGTTGTTCTTCTGAAAATAAATGTGAAACGTGTGTAATTAAATTACAATCCTACAGGGAAGAATGGATGGGACCATTTATTGTTATTGTCTTTTATTTACTGTGAAGATTTTGCCTAGTTGGTGTACACGCTGGTACAGCTCTTGGCTCTGTGCAACAACAACTGCAAATGCATGCAGTGGTAGAGATTGGTAGTGGTCTAATATGACAGGGAGGCACTTTAATGATTCATGCTTCTGGCTGTCAGACTGTCAGAACAGTGTTCCCTTGCAAAAGATGACTTCTCCAAATCCAATTAATGTTGTTATACTTCCCAAGGCTACTCAGGTGCACTGTTTTTCCTTACAGCAATGTTCCTC
Source organism: Maylandia zebra (assembly GCF_041146795.1). Classification (NCBI taxonomy): domain Eukaryota; kingdom Metazoa; phylum Chordata; class Actinopteri; order Cichliformes; family Cichlidae; genus Maylandia; species Maylandia zebra. The sequence continues at coordinate 32,520,315 of NC_135171.1, read as the reverse complement.
TGTAAGCACAGTGAAACCTGCTTTCAGATATGCGGGAGATTTACTACACGTGGGATTTTTGACAATTGCTTCCCGAAAAAAGTCCATGCATCATATTCACTAGGGTCCTATAATGTTATCAACAAGAAGATGAGACACGCTGCAGCCAGCGTTGCATTGTTTGGCCTCCGCTACACTTATATATGCTTTATTGGAAAGAGAGCTTTATAGTCAATTATGATATATTGCCTTACTAGAAACTCCTGACCACACATTTCTGGACCTTTTTAATAGACAAAAAAAGTATTTGGAAACGCTATACACTGCACCATGGCCTTCTGAAAATCAAATAACAAATATTATCTCTTTAAATGGCATGCACAGAGAGGGCTGGGTGCTGTATATTACACCCAGAGAAAGCAAATATGGCTGTACTATTTTTCTCGGATTCCATAGTCACAGTGACTTCCCCCAATTCCACATACCAACAATCTTTTACACGCACTAACAAGCACTAATAGAAAACTTCCACTGTTTATTAACTGGTAATTGACTGACTGGTGTTTGCGCTCCCTCCCCACTGCAACCCCACTGCCTAAGGCTACAGGCAGGATGGCCGCAGAGTGAATCGCCAGTCAGCCTGAAATTGCTTACATCCAAAGCCTTGCTACAGGTAATGCACACTAAACAAACCACAAATATAAGAGATTTTTCAAAGTTTCTGCTCAGATTATCAAGAAGGCAACCCTGACGCACAGGTATTTCTAAATAACACGATACTGACTTGGTTAACCACATTTCTTCGTCTTAATCTGACCTTTTATGTCAGTGTAGCACTGACAAGCGTGTCTTCTATTGAGCGTGCTCTCTACATCTAAACGTGCTCTAAACTTGTTCACAGCCTGGTCCCGGTTGAGTAAGTGATTTCTAACCTTGCACAAAAATTCCCTTGAAACTCCTAATATATTGGATTTGTTCTGTGCTTGAACTAAAGTACAAAAAACAAATACGAAAATTACATTTTAAAAAAGAAAGTAAATCAGTGAGTGTAGTCAAAGGAGATTGCAAAGAAAGGCGTCTGGACTTCTTTAAATTACTTGAAGACGTTTCACCTCTCATCCGAGAAGCTTCTTCAGTTCTAAGGTCAAATGGTGGAGAGTCCCAGATATATACCTAGTGGGAGTAACCCCCCACAGAGGGACAATAGGACCCCCTGATGATCCTCTAATCGCCTGAGCCAAGGTGTGAAACTGGGTGTGGGTCCCAATCAGCCAGAGTTTCGGGTGTGTTCATTGTGAAACCTGGCCCCACCTTATCATGCGAATTCCTGAGATCAGATGGCCCAGGATGTGAGTGGGCGTTAAGGCGTCTGGGAAGGGATCTCAAAACTGGATTATAGAGGGCAGAGAGTTGGTGTCGGAAACCCCCGCCTCTGTTCAAAGATGGTCGCTCACAGTGGACATAGATGGCTTCTTTCACTCCTCTTTCAAACCATCTGTCCTCTCTGTCCAAAATGTGAACATTGGCATCCTAGAAAGAGTGTCCTTTATCCTTAAGATGCAGATGGACTGCTGAGTCTTGTCCTGTGGAGGTGGCTCTTCTGTGTTGTGCCATGCGCTTGTGAAGTGGCTGTTTGGTCTCTCCAATGTAGAGGTCTGAGCATTCCTTGCTGCACTGTACCGCATACACCACATTGTTAAGTCTGTGTTTTGGCGTTTTGTCTTTCGGGTGAACCAGTTTTTGTCTGAGCGTGTTGCTGGGTCTGAAATACACCGGGATGTCATGCTTGGAGAAAACTCTCCTGAGTTTTTCTGATACACCGGCTACATAGGGGATGACAATGTTGTTGCGTCTGTCCTTCTTATCCTCCCTCGCTGGTGTCTGGTCTTCTTTTCTGTGCCTCTTTGCTGACTTTAAGAACGCCCATTTAGGATAGCCGCATGTTTTGAGTGCTTCCTTTACATGTGTGTGTTCCTTCTTTTTTCCTTCAGGCTTAGAGGGAACATGTTCTGCCCGGTGGTGTAGGGTCCTACTTACTCCAAGTTTGTGTTCCAAAGGGTGATGGGAGTCAAAGAGTGTAGGTAAAAATTGAGTGTAGGTAAAAATAATTTACAGTGAGGTATACACAACGCAGTCTGAACACACACACAAACAAAAGAAGAAAAAAATGTTACAAAGACATGAAAGACAGATGGTGAGAGCTGAAAGAAACAAAAGACAAGGTGACATTTAGCAAATGTTCAGTGAGAATTTTTGACCAGAGTAATGGAGGAGGGGGAGGACAACCAGAGACAAGATTTCAACTACACAAAGTGAAAGCATGTAACAACTATGCCTACGCTTTGTTTTTTTCTGTTTCAACGATTCAATTCTGCTGGTCAGCAGGTGGCACAACGGTCAAAATCCCATCAGTCCTTGGTGTGCTTTGCAGTTCTTTTTGACACTGACACGCATAAAAAAACAAAACGATGATACAATCCAAAGCCTTAATTATCCCTTTATCTTTTTATCAATTTACAGAAGAATCCTTGTCTATTAATCTAATTCTAAATGATGTACTTTTTGGTTGTTGTCTAAGAAACTGAATTTTGAAAAAGAAACAAAAAAAGACCATGAATACATTTGGAACAAAGGAACTCTGACCTCTGTCAACCTGTAGTTTTAATACCTCCAAGATCACACTGGCACACTTGAGGACAGTTTGGGTAATCTATTTGAACTACTTAATACTAACAGAGTGACGAGACAGTCCAGTCTGTTAATTTTATTATTGTTTTTTTAAGTAAGCGGAGGCTCCTTTTACACTACTGACTGTTGGGCTCATATTCAACAGGGCCATTCTGTGTGACAGGTACATATAGGGAAGAAGGGACATTAGTTTTGCACATTTTACCCAAAAACAGAGAAGAGCTGTGTAAATAAATTATTGGCACGGTGTAATGTTGCTATAGAAACAACTGAGATATTATTTTACTAATAGGGAAATCTATAAGTAAAAAAAGTATATCATGAATATTTAATAACAACTGATGTTTTTTTTAATGGTGACAGCAAAATTGAACAAAGACCTGCAGAGTTGCACGGAGTAATCTCTGAGGTTAGAGAGAGGTTAACTAACATATTTATGTGCTTGCTTCTTCCTACCATAAGAAAACTCGGGCTGAATCACAAACATGGACATTACATCTTAGAATCTCTTGTCTATTCACTGGTAACTATTATATGCAAATCACAATTTGCTGTAACTAGTAAATTTTAACTAATATTAACTTTTTTTAAACTTATTTTTTTTCTATTTAAAAGGGAAAAGTAAATGGACGCTGAAACAGAGGTCATTCAGGTTCAGGTTACCTTATTTGTACCTGCAGGCAGATTTTGTAAAGGTCAAAGAGTTGGTAAGACAAAACATTTCCATTGCACATACATGTAGAGTATACCATATGCACACAAAATTTCACAAACATAGTGCTTGTGGACAGTCACACTCTCAAGACATGACCATATGGCCACGGCAAAGTGTTGTTTGCTAATTATCACTCTTGCAATTTATCATAATCTGTCATGAACCTAATACAAAAGGACAACAGGATCAAAGCAGAAACTTGCTGTTAATGTTATGATTTCATGAGCTAGATGTCACCCTGTGATTTAAATTCCACTAGCATCAACAAGCAGAGATCAAAGGGCCAACCACCTGCTGTGCTTGCAGGCCTGCGTTACACTCAGAATATTCAAAGTCATTGGAAGACAATAAGATTAAACCATCTGCACAAGAAGGCTGAGTAGACAACCTGATTTTTAATTCTTGATAGGTCCGTATCGGGCCTTAGAGGTGGTTAGGACTTGCTGCAAAACCATATGGCTATCAGCTTATTATTAAAACTGGCTCAGGACATTTCCTCCAATTTAATAACCACTGTCTGTACAGTAACGATTCCCTGTCTCCCCTGGCTATGCCACAGATCATATCAGCAATAAGTGGAATGAAGCTGGAGAGTGGTTTTGCATATCTCTGCTCAAAGCCACAGCCTGACATTGGTAGGACATTACAAACTCATATTCATGACTCGACTGAGATTTTATTCCTCGTGTCCTTCACCGCTCCTGGCTGAACGATTGCAACACGCTCAACAAATGTGATGCAAATTCGCTGTGTCGCTATGCCCCCTCTTCACAGATACACACACACGGATCCACACACCCACACCGCTGACTCCTGCGGCCATGGCAGTTCCAACTCTGGATGAAAGCGGTTGTACTGCCCCTGCATTAATGGGTTCAAAAGAGGACTACGGGCTACTGTGTATTCAATCACTTCCTCCATCTTCCCTTCCCTTTTGCCAGAGACAGGAGATATCCGTACTGGGTCCAAACAAGCTTGGGATCTTTACTCACCTCAAACACAGAAACTGACACAACTGTGTGTCAACATGGGGTCCCAGATGAAACCCTGGGCATAAGACTGGACAGGGCTTTCAATAATCCTTAATATCAGATGGCAGGAAATGCAGAACAAAGGGAACCTTGGTGCCAGCTCAGTCCTAGCCATTTGGTGGCTGTAACACTTTTGCCAAGGAAGCTGTGCACATCAAGGAGTACCTCCCAAATTTGAATGTGGCCCTTACAATCCTTGGACACTAAATCTATGGTGGCCTCTTTGGCATAACATAAAACAAACATAAATCTTTGGTTCTTAAACAGGACTTCAAGCACCATAGGTTAGGCCAGTTATCTCAATTTCTCTTCTTCTTCTGTTACTTTTGATGAACATATACTTTTCTAACCATGATGTGATGATCTTAGATTGGTTAACCTTCTTTCATGACTGAACTGAACGGCAAATTCATGAGTTTCCACAGTAATTAAATGAATTGAACAAACATTCTGAAAAACCTGAAAGCTAAAAGTAATCCTGATGTTTGCACCTTCATAAAGAGAGATCAGAATGCAAAGACAGCCTATCCTTAAAAAGCTTACCAGTGGCCAACAACAAAAAATTAAGCAGAATTCAGAGCAGTAGCTCTGCATGTCTTAAAAATATGAAGCAGAAACACTAATTAGACAAACTGGAAAAGCAATATAAGGAGAGAAGCTATCACTGCAATAGACAGGACTTGTTTAGCACAATAGGAACTCAAAGACAAGACGGCCTTCATCCCTTTCCCTTTGACTCAATACAGCTTTTTCCTATCATCCTTTCCATATTGATGTATAATCACAGAGGAAAATGTGACCAAATTAGCACATTTAGCAGATCTGCAGGATTTCCCTTCTGGGTACATAATTTGTTCCTGCATGCTATCTTGACAAGTACAGAGCGAGCAGAAACCCAGGGCCCGAGAAGGAGAACTCCACTCTGAGGCATTGCTAGAGTGTCTATGATTCACTGTAATTAGTATGTTAGCTGTCACAGCAACGGATCAGGCCCTTTGCAAATGACCTCACTGTCAAGCAGGGGTGTGGCTGCTCTATTCACATTTATACAGACACTGCACTGCCCTCTTTTGGAAAGGAGATTGCTAGGAGGAAAGCAGAGGAAAGTGAACATTGCAAAGCCTTTAACTAGTTTACAAAGACTATGCACAGCATGTGTAAATAATAAGAAAACTGAAAATGCATTCAGTGAAAGACTCTTGCTCCACAGCACTAACTGTGACAGCAAGACCACCGCAATCCATTCACTACACTATAAATTAAAATTTTCAAATCCTTTTCACTGTTCCTAGTTCCAGCTGTTTAGCAAATTAATTAAAAGCTAGATACACAGGCGGTAATGATGACATAATTATTTTAACATGCAGGTAGTAAAAAAGCCTTTCAGAGTTTGCACTATTTATTTCGAAACACCGCTGTTTATTTCAGCAACTTTAATGCCTGCTCTGGCAGGCCAAGCGGTATCGCCCTGCTGGCCAATAAGGCAGGGAGAAAAGGTGGTTACTGTTAGTGAGCTTGGCAGCCATTTGCAATACAATACAATAACTACACAATACAATAACTCCTCTCTGGTATTATGTTGTTAGTTAGGTTGTATATACAATACAAAAATGTTTCCCCCTGAAAGTCTGAAAGAGTACAAGGTCAGCATCACTTATTATAAAAATAATGTGCTTTAGGCTTTAAACTCTTACCTTATCTTTCTTTTTGTTTTTTTTAGTCTAGTACATTTTTTTCCACAGGTGCTTATAAAATTGTAAAAAGTTCCCACTTTCATAGTCAGCTCCTGTTTGTAACCGTTGATACAGAATTTAAGAGAGATCCAGACACACAGCAGTCAATCCAATATTATACGAAGCACCTTCTAACTATTACATGACTTCAATAATCTCGGCTGCTGATGCTGCTGACCAACAGCAGGGTAGATACAGATCTACAAAGAAAGCATGACCTCTGGACACTTTGGTACATTAGCCAAAATGTTGGCAACTGTCACAACTCCCCCAGAGTTGTTCTCGGCGAATGCCAAAGTTTGACTTCTGCCCTGACCTCAGAGAGAGGGCTCTTTGATCGGGAATGTCAAGCAGTCTGAAACTGCAGGTTGTCAATGCCCCCTGTATTTGTGACAGTGACAAGTTTGGTGTGTCTGGGGTTGGGTTTTGCTGTGCTGAGCCGCAGTGACCAGAAGAGCCAGCTCTGGCGACAGATCTGCTGTGATCCAGCTTCACACAGAGAAATTAGACTGACACTTCCTCCTGCTTTGTTATATTCTGCATGCCAAACACTCCTCTGCCCTCTCTGAACTCAGAAGATGAGCATGAACAGAAGTGCTCTGTTTTTGTGGTCAGGACAATGGTCCATGTTTACAAAGCTTCAGATAGTGGTTTAAAAATAGAGCAATTACAGCAATCAGTTACATCTACTAATCAGAGGATACAGTTTTTATACCAAATCCATTTTAAATACAAGTTTGCGGATTGAAACAAACACAAAAGCAGTTTTAAAAAACAGAATGTGCCAACATCTATGCATTTAATGCTTAAGACTGCAATTATTCGAACATATAAGCAAGAACTCCAACAACGCCGGTTATCCTGTGAAAACATCAGCGTGACGCATAATTTGTGGTGAGCATATACAATAAATCTTCAGAATCTAAACTGCAAACCTTGCAAACCAAAACAAATCTAGAAGCTGCGCACATGAACATATTAGCCTTATTTGGGGTTAAATCAAAAATCAAAATCAAAGTGCAGTTATTGGTGTTAGATCTGAGCATCGCTGCAGCAAAAAATTATGAAGAAAAACTTATTTGAACTTGTTGAACATCATTATTAATATGACCCAATGTATGTTGAGTATCCTAAATTTCTAATGCTTCACTGTGCTCAGTGGACAAGTTAAAAGTCAGAAACAAACTAAAGAGTTTGTCTTTATTCACTATTTAGTTAAATATTCCAAATAACAGTTAGATGCGGAATAACAGTCTGAATTATTTTCCCCTTCATTTACCCAACTCAGAATTCTATGATTGACTAATCAAGAGTCAATTTATAAAGCCTCAGACGCACCTGATTTTGTTTTACAAAATTGCAATCATTGTAAAAATAGGGACACACGTTTCATTTCCATTCCGGCAATTATTAATAAATTGATGTAGAAACTTTCTTAAATGTGACCTGCTAGGCACGGATATGGCGATTTATAGAACTACTATGAAATGTGCCTGTAAAACAGTATTGATGATCAGTGATTAATCAACTGAGGGATTAAATGAAGAGATTGTTTACAGAGGAGCAGTGGCTTGAATTGAAATGGCACTGAAACTAATTAATCACTAAATGTTCATGAATGTGCCCTGAGAAACATTTTTTCCGAATATGATGTTGACTGAAAAATAATAAGATAATCTGTGAAGCGACCACAAACAATTTCTTCACCTTATATTGCCCTGTAGCTGGGACGAGGTCTACTGTGAAGTATTTAAAGGTTACACAGTTTATAGCCACTTATAAGAATCACGCATAAATGATAGGGGTGCAACGATACTCGTATCGATATTGAACCGTTCGATACAGTGCTTTCGGTTCAGTATGCATATGTATCGAACAATAGAAATTTTTTAATTTATTTTATCAACTTTTCTTCTGACGATGCTGTCTGTGTTGAGAGCTCAGTGGATCTGCGTTCGACTGCTCCGCCTAGGCTGCACTGTCGAGCGCAGATCCACTGAGTGCAGGGCAAGCTAGCGAGACAGAAGTTAAGCTCTCCTTGCAACATGGCAAATTGAACCTCCCCCACCCTCTTTCAGATCTGGCCTTTGGAACTATTTTGGTCTTCATGTGATGTATGACCCTGAAGGTAAGCGCGTCATGGACAAAAGTAAAACAGTATGTCGGATGTGCCACGCAATGTTCAATTACATTGGTGGGAACTACTGCGTTAGCGCAGTTAGCTCGTTAACGTGTTGACGCTGTCCAGCCCCACGCACGGGGCGAACCGCGGTAGCTCATTAATGGAGATTTGCCGTGTTGTGGCGTTAATGTCATTTTAGCGAGATTAACGCTGACAGCACTAGTGGGAACAACGAATATGACTGCACATTTACTCCGACATCATCCTAGTGCAAAGACAAGTGGAAGCAGACAAAAACAACAAGCACGCATGCTACAAACTTTACCCGAGTCATTTAGACAGCCGTTAGCACATGATTCTCCTTATGGGGACCTGATATGTTTAATATGCTGCTGAGAATATAGCCCAGAAGAAGCGTATAGTATAGCTTTTATTTTGGAAAGAGACATTTCTCTGTAATAAACTCTCTTTTCCAAAGATGAGTGATTTCTCGATAAGATAGATTTATTTTTTTTATTACTTTGTTGTTTCAGCAACATTAAATTTAAAAACTGTACATTTGAGTTAAAATATATATTTATAATTATAATAAATGACAAATTAAAAAAGCGTGAACATTTTTTGTATCGAAAAACTATCGAACCGTGACACCAAAGTATCGAACCGAACCGTGAATTTTGTGTATCGTTGCACCCCTAATAAATGAATTATTTTAATTCCTTTGTTTGCTTTCTAATGTTCATTCAGAATCTGAGAACTGCACTATGCATTGAAAAAATGAAAAAGAGACTCATGTTTAGTTACGTGAAATCTAAACACACTTGTCAGATATTTGGACAGATGCTTCAAAGTTAATGTCAAGCCTTTAACAATATAAGCAAAGTGATCTTGATGAGGATCGGGTCTGAGAGAGATCGATGTGCTCTCTCGAAACAGTCTCAAGCACTTACGCATCCTGCTGTTTGTGTTTTTCTGTTTGCCAGAAGGATATTACTGCAGAGTTAGAAGGGGAGCCGCTACGCCTGGGTGGCTATGTGGATAGAACAAGCTTTTAATCCATGCTGGGGCATATTTTCTCAACAAATCAGAGAGGTGGCTGAAGCTGCTACCTTGAAAGGTAGCAAATGACCTTCAAGAAAAACAGAGGGACAAGCATTGCGTAACTTGCCAATTTGATGACTTTACCTTTAAAAAATTAGAATAAAAATAGTCTAGAGGGGGAAAAGGAAATAAATCATCAGAAATGTGTTGCTACAGGGGAAGGCCACCTTTTCACACTGTCGTCCTTTTTTATCCATATTTCATAACATTGTGTCTCATCTGTACTGTCCATGCACACACACAGAGCCTTCAAAGTGAACTCTTTCATTCATCTTTTGTGTAAAAGCTTTGAGTCATTATGTCTGTAAATCACTCATTCCCCCGACAATGCCATAAATGTAGCCATGAACAAAGTGTATGCTGCTGCCAGGGGTGCCACTCAACCCGCTCATTTTCTGTACATGCAGTCACTTTCATGTGCCTAGCTGAATGTGCATTGCTGCTCTCTTATCACTCCATCAGCAGGAAAGATGGATGACACAGCAAGTGAGAGGGACATGCACAACATGGCCCAAAAGCACCAGCTAGTCCGGGAAACAAGAATTGACCTCGGTGCGTTTCAACAGATGGTAATGACCCGAGCACCTATAATTAATAGTTTTCGAGGCTTAGTACCAATCAATTCAAACGCGTTTGTTTGACTACAGCAAACATAAGTAAGTAAATAAATAATAATGGCGATGATCTGTGCGATCTATGTAAACTAGTGGAGTGTATTAGCGGTGAATGTGAGCAGGCTTTGCCGTTTTCTGAGCTGAGACACAGAAGCTAATCCTCTCAGAAATAGAGAAAGAAGGCTAACCCTGATGCAGTCCAAACCCCTTCCAGTTTGTCATTCCGCACTTCAAAGCATACATGATGAAATCCCCCAAGGTATTATAAGAGCTCTGGCATAGCAGCCATCCTCAACCCCATCCTAGCCTAATGCCTCATAAATGGAGTCTAGAAACATGTCCCTTTACTATTTCGCAAGTCTTTGTAGTCTTGGATCGTAAAGAACCTTTTTAGAGCGGCAGAAGAAGAGGTGCTTTCCTACTGGAGAAGATATGAGGCATTTGTGATTCACTATTTGTCCCCTAACTGTAAAATACTGCAAATACAGAATGCACATACACCTCTTTGAAAATGGTTAGATCACGAAAGGAAGTAGGCATTGATCATCTTCAGAGCCTTGCTGACTAAGTGGTGGGACAGAAATACTGTGCACAAGAAAACATACAGTATGTGTCCTAGATAGAGACAGGTATGTAATTTAGGTAATTCAGTTCCAAGTGCTCCATGTGATGCCATCGAATGCCAGTTAGTTGTTAAACAGCTTGCTGAGCTGTCAGATTACTGGGTTTCATAAACGCCTCCATTATTGGTCTCCAGGCTTCAAACTAACACAGCCTGTCTGACAAAACCGAAAGATACGGCCGATTAAACTGTAGGAGCTGTACAGTCAAAGAGAGAGATGAAAGGGGAGAAAGAGCAAACAAACATGATTACAGTCCATGCCAAAAAATATCATGTCCTTTTTTTCCCCCCTTTTACAGCAAATACAGTGCAGTAAATACCATTCCTGATTCAGCTACTACCTCCTTTTAGAGCTGCAACTCTTCTCACAGTTAAAGTAATGAAACATTACCACGTCACCACAGAGTCCAGGATGCCATTTTTAAACTGCTTCATCCAGGCTTTGGGCTGAAACCCAAGTGTTCCAATCGTACAATACAAAATAGTAAATATACTGAAACTGAAAAGATAAAAGTAGCTTACATTTGGCATTTTACTTTGAAAAATGACTTAAGCAGTTAATTGAATTTAAAACGGATTGTTTTGTAAACACACCCTGAGTTTCAAAACTGGTTCGTTTCAGTGCTATGTTTATTTGAATCACCACCGATGCACTCGGGAACAGTTCGGCAAAAATTCAGTCAAATTCTGAGCTAACGTTTAATCTGTTTATCTCTAATAATTAAAAACATCAATCCTGTTAAGACTGACATCATGCACCAACATGCAACTGTTGCAGAAAATAGTATTAATTGTTCCATTTAACAGCCAATTCTCCTGTATAGAAGTCTGGTTCGGCTGTTACCCTTTCTGCTATAGGATTTCCTATTAATCCTTTAACCCAACCACCTCACACCCTCCCTTTGGGCCAACTGCCAAACCTGCTCCGTTTCATCTTTCAAAGTGGCAAAGAGGGCAGTGAAACAGAGCGTGCACTGACTCTTTAAACAACAAGGACCATCAGAATGTGGTTTGTCGATTAACCAAGATAGTGCCTGATCCTGTGTGTTTGTGTGTATGTGAGAGACAGACAGAGAACGAGGGAGAAAGACAGGAAAAGAATGAAAGAGATAAATTGAGAGGAATCAGTCCACCCCTGCTGTTCTCACTCAGCAGACTTGTGATAAGGTTTATCTCCGGCGCCTAACGAGTTCGCCCAGTAGCCCACTCCAGCTCCCACTGAGTGGACCGGGGCACACAGAGCTGCACACAGCCAGCAGTGAATTGAGCTCCCTAAGGTGACCTGTGCGTGTTGTTCATGCTATGCTGCTTTAGAACTTTATTTTTGTAGGAAATGGCTTTGGCCCCTTCGGCCACATCTTTTTTAATCTGGGATTTCTTTTTTGCCTTTTCTTCATCCTTTCTACTCACTGTAACTCAGACTGCCAAGAGAAGCTGCAAAAGCTGGAGAAAGAGCTGTGGAGCTTTGGCACAGAGAGGCGTGTGTTTCCCAGAGGCAGTGTCTGAGGCAAAGATGGAGACACAGAGAGGGAGTGGGGGGCTGCTGCTGAGTTAAGCCCCTAATCACAGTCTGCTCTGCATAAAGGACTTAAAGTCACTCCATTTAATGCTACCTTCTCTTTAGTCAAAAAAGGAAAGAAATATTACTGCCTACCTCTCCAGCTTTCTGATACCTCGGCCCCCATTCCCATTACTAACCCATTCTTGAGATGCATAAAATTCCAAAGCTACAGTATACACTCAAATATAGCGCAACGCGCAAGTCATGCACATTCATAGAGTTAAGGAAGCATGAACATAATACCTGCACACACAGAAGTACAAGCGTAAATGCTTCTACCTTTTACTCATGCATGTTCATTTCACCACATGGACCAATTTTGCGGTAAACAAGGTTTGTAACTGACATAGCTGCTATGATTTTCACTGGTGTGCTCAGGTGCTTCATTTATTTTTGCAAGAAGACGGTGGTATCAGCAGATCCTTAGAGACTGCAGCGTCCCTCTGGCTCAAAATTCATTAATTCACTTGGCTCAGCTTCTACACGGGTGTAACACGCTTTTGCAAAATACTCCAGATAGTCATTAGCACCTTTTGGGAAATCCCACACCCCACCCTGACCCCGCTGTGTCAGTGCTGCACTTTTTCCACTTTTCACCAGCTGCTCTTTCACCTTATCGTCCTCTCTCATCAACATGGCTAGCAGACAATGGTTTGCTGTACAGGTCTTAATCTAATGCTGGAAGATTGATTTATGCTTGGTTGTCCCACAGCCATTAAGATAATTGCATGATCACTTTATAACATCCTCCCCTGGTGGTTGTGGTAATTTGCCTCCCCGCCACATTCCAACTTGCACAGTAGGACCCATAACCACATTATGGATACAGAAAATGTGGTCGGAAATATCATCTTTCAGCCCTTGCAAACTGATTTCATACCATTACCACTGACTTCTAAAACCCCTTAAGTCTATCTCTCACCTGTACTGACCATTTGATCTATCGGCGGCTTCTAGGTCTTAACAGCTTGTATTGATCGAAATTCTTGAGCCAGCAACCAGAAGCAAAAGCTTGCGTGTCACCTTGTAATTCCAATAGTCTATGTATTTTTGAGTGAGATCATCACTGAGATGGTGTATTTTTATCTGTTAGGTCAGTGCAAGTGGGCTTTGATTACATTCAATGGGAAATGGCTGTGTAAAATGGCACTATGATCTCTTTTGACAAAATCTTTATTAAATGAGCCATTCTGCCACCACTATGGACTAATGGCTGCTTCACAGGAAAAGTTAACGTCAGTGGAAGTCAAATTGGTTTGACAGATTGATCTTAAGAGAGGCACTTTGCTTCCCGAATATAAACACTGCCAGTTCAAAAACATTGAACACATCAAAATATTTGCAGCTAAAGCACAATTGGCAAGTTCAAAAAGAAGCAGAGATTTAAAATTCTGAACTGACAACAACAGTAAGATGATCCTGCTAAAAATTTAATTTGTTCCACTGTTTATACTTCATCAGTCATTATTAGCATTATTGCTGCACTTCCAATTAAATTATACCGAGTCAGTGAGAGTATTAAAAAGCAGAATGCGTTCATCCAGTGGATTGCTAATTCTACAAGATAAAATTACATACACCCATAATCCTCAACAAGGTACAGCTTAATATTACACCAGATGTGCTGCTTTGACCATAAATAAGCAAGCTGAAACCTGTGATGCAATTTAGCCCATTCCAGACATGGGATATGTAACACCATTGGCTTCCTCAATCTGGTAAAGTGATGCTTCATTGAGACATACTCCATCAGGAAGAGCCAGGGCGTGGTGTGAACATTTAATAGGCTTGTTGCACTTCTTGAAACCAATACTGTAAGCACTAACTGCAGAGAATTGTAATAACACTTTCAAACTTGTGTATTTGTGTATATGTGCATGTGTGTGTCTGTTATGATGACAGCTATTTCCAACAAAAACACGGACCAAGAAATCTCTGGATTTGCATTAGACAATTAGTAGACTCCAGCTTATAAATTTGGACTGTTTAACAGCTCGCCTGTCTAAAGTGGGGGGCATAATGCCATTTCCTGTTAGACCCTGAATGCTCTAGTCTCCATGCCAGAAATGGTTTAACTCATTAATGAATTGCTGCTGTCATACTCTGTGGGTGATTGTTCCAACCTTCCTCATGGATGGATTAAGGTATAGTCATGAGTAATGAGTCATCACATACTCTGCCCTTATCATAGTAAAACCCTAACATTTTTGCTTTTAAATCAACATCTAAATTATAACAGATAATAAAGCAAAGTGGGGGAAAAGAGGAAAATTCAACACACATAAAAGGAGTTTTGTCTTAATGGAGTGGTTTGTTTGCACCTCTGGTAATAAAATCTGTGCCTCTTCCTCTCAGTGATATTTGTGTACCAGTGTTGGTGTTTAAATGTTAAAAAGCTTAATGTTCAGACTTTGTCCTGCGTGCACTAAAACCTTAAGATGTACTGCTGTTTTTTCCCAAAACAGCAGATTTGAGGTTTCCATGAGATTAGTTTGAGCAGTGTGAATGTAAGATAGAGACTGAAGGAGAGAATCTATTTCTCTGGGGTTTTTTATGTTCTTGCTGTTTATAACATTCTCCAAAACAATAATGACTTTGGTGCGCAATTCAAGGCGCTACATAGAGATGCCATCCTAATTTTGTGTCTGCTCATCTGTAAATGAGACAGCCATGTTAAAACAACATGTAACAGTTACTATCTGACCTAGCAGGGATGCTATTTGGACTGGCTTCACCAGAACAGTGACCAGAATGAACATTTGAACATGGAGCCTATATGTTGAAATACCATTAGACTGTTGGAAAGCAGTGCTGGCAGGGGCTGATCTTTGAAACTTCAGAAACATGTGTACAAACTAATTGTTTTTAAAAATAGATTTTTTTCCTTTAATCACAGAAGCAAAATTACCTTTCTCTCTGTTGATTTTGTAGCAAAGACAGACATGTGACAGGCAAGCAGTGGATACCAAAAGGGGGCTGTCGTCTTTCCTTCATCCTCTCCACATAACCAGCCTGGTGAATTTTCCTCTCCTGAAATAGAAAAAAAAAAGAGACTCTTTTCTATTCATTCTTACTTAGGTCACCCCAACTTGATGTTTAGTTTATGTACTTATTTTATTTCTTTTCAACATGCATCTCATTCCCACAGCTCAGCTAATCTGTAAACTATTTCAAGCTATGTCAAACCACATAAAATCACCATAAAGACATTTCACAATCTCAGGTATATAATATGAATGGTGTGATTAGCATGTGAATAATCAGCCAGAGGCTTATCCCCTGTTGTAGGAGGCGAGGCCAGGTACTGCCAATGCAGGGCTTCAACAGTGATTAAACCTTTACTTAATCAACAGTGAGAGTCTGCCCCAGCAGGAAAAATGCAACTGCCGGATTTGTGTTATAATATAATGGATTTGCCTGGTGTGTGAGCCTCATAGCACTGAGTACCCCTGACAAGTCACTGGGCAATTCTGCCAAGGTACTCCCATTATATAATTGTGTAATCATCTATTTCAATGTATAGAAACTAAACTGAGCATGAAATTTAACAGCTCTCCTTTCTGGTTTGTTTGCATATTTTATCTAGGTATAAGCTAGTAGAGATCACAGATGCATTATAATGAGCAAAAGGAAAAAGCTAATTGCAGAGTTTGTTTTATAGGAGTATCATATCCTTATTCTTTAGGTAGGGGATAAAATTTAAGAGTCAGTCAGTTATGTTGGCCAAGACAACTAGCCTGGCTGTACCCAAGAAAACATACCTTAATCACCAACTCCTCTACAAGAATGCTTGCATTACTGCAAAATCATTGGATTACTCAAAAGTTCCAGCACTGGAATCAAGGACAAAGCACTACAATAGCTCTCCTTTTATTGCAAAAAAAAATGCAGGAAACAGTTTGCCCAAGGCAAGACTCTCTGCACTCCATCAGCCTCCAGAACATGTGGTGTCCCTCAGGGATCAGTTCTGGGACCCCTGCTATTTATAATTTATTTCCTTCCTATTGGAAATATTTTTTCCATTTTGAAATACAGTTTCAGTTTTATGCTGATAGGATATAACTTTATATTTCCACGAACCCCAACACCTCTTTTCACCTTCTAACCTCACTGCCCGCCTAGAAGCCATCACCACTTGATTAACAATCAATTAGCTCAAAGCAAAAAGCTATAAAACTGAAGTCATAGATATTAACTCAAAGTACTCACTTTCCAAAGTGTCTCCATAGCTGGTTCGCTAGACATTCCCTTTTTTACCACTCACACAAATAATGTCACAGTCAGCCTATTCCACCTATGTAACATTTCTAGACTATGCACTTTTCTTTCTCAACACAGCATCCAAGTTCTGGTTCAAGCCCTGGTCACCCCTAATTTAGATTATTCTAATGCCATTCTCTCTCATCTCCTCAAAAACTCTAAAGCAAGAATCATCACCTGCACAAAGTTCACAGACCATATTGCACCTATCCAACTTGGCTCCCCATTCCCAAGTGCATCCAGTACAAGATTGTGCTTTTCACTTTTAAAGCTCTCAGTGAGTTGGCACCCCCATATCTCTTCGAGCTCCTTCACCCTCACACCCCATCCTGTGCTTTACGCTCAACCTCAGGAGCTGTCCTGACTGCTCCTCGTTTCAGACTAAACGCATTGGTTGCCAGAGCCTTTAGCTGTGCTGTGCCTCGTCTTTGGAACGTACTACCCTTTTCACCTTCTTACAACTAGTCTCTATCAAATAGTTTAAATTACAGCTCAAAATCCACCTGTTCCCATCAGCATATCAGCTGTCATGCTTTGTGTTTAATATGTTTAGATTCAAATATTATTCCTGGATTTTTAATATCTATTTAATATTGATGTTGTTTTAGGCATCTTGCATTGTTGTGATATTCGAGGCTTTAGCAGTATAAATAAAAGCCAAAACACATTTATACAAAGAAAACAATAAGAATGATCAAGGGCAAAACTGTGTAGACTTAGATAAGTGCATTCTATCTTTTTTAGAAATTTCTTTCAGTGAGTTTCATCCTGTGCTTTGTGCCTTGTATTTTCTCATAATTTTCACATTTCCATACTGAAACTTTTGACCTCTACAGAATTTCTTTCAGCTCTACTGGATTCGTAAAAGCAGAATCATAACTGTCATTTTTTCTAATCAACATACATTCAATAAACCATTAAAAAAATGTTAATTATTTGTTGTATATGAATTGTCAATTTTTTTGTATAAAAATAGTACTTTGTCATTTGGCAGCCAAATTCAAACCTTCTTAGGCGAGTGTCTACAGGCTTAAAACTGAGGGGTTTATGTCTTAGCTTTGGCTACTCAAGGACAGTCAGTGACTTGTCCTTAAGTCATTTCTGCAATATTGTGACAGAATGTTTTTGTTCACTGAAATTATAGATGAACTATTTCCCGAAACTCAAATGACTTTTCAAAAGCCTGTAACAGGTTTTCTACAAGGACCTCCGTTTTTGGCTGCATTCAACCTTTGCACAGTCTAACTGTACCTGAGACAAGCAACCCCCCACCCCCTGTCTTATCCACATGATCGTCAAAGGAGGAGGATCACTTCTCGTCTTTGGGCTTTCAGTGTAGCCAGCAGAGATCAGGAAAAAGGCTTTTAATTTTGTCATTCTGTCCACTGAATTGTTAGGCAATGACCGATAATTTCAAGAATACATTTTAGAAAAATTAAAGCCGTCTGTAAACTGACTGGCCAATTGACCACAGACTATAAGTGGACCTCAAGCAAAAACCAGAACCATCCCAGGGCCAGAAATGTTTTTCTTGTTGTTTATAAATTCAACATCTTCATTACAGATGTATGTTCATAAAGATATTCCATTGATGGACTCCAATCAAATTTAAACATTTAAAAAAAAAAAGACAAAAAAAAAAAAAGCAAACAGGATCCATTTGGACACAATTTGGAACGCTACAGCAAAAATCACGAGTGCTTCTGTAAATGAAAGGTCTCAGTTTTTAATTATTTTATAAGGTTGCTTACTTTTCAAATCCAAATTTTAATTTTGTCACTTTGAATTATTGGATGAAAGCAATTTTAAAAACAAAATTTACAATGGAAAAAGCAAACTAATATTAATATTCTGTTAATCAAAATATCCTCAAGTATAACAGGATATATTCCTGGCTCCTGTAAAGATATAAAGAAAAAAATATTTGTACATTATATTATAAATTCTAAGCAGCTTTGCATACAGATTGTACCTTGTTGACCCCATACACACAACATACTTGATATAATTTACTTACAATTCAAACATTTTTTAAGCTGTATAATCAAATTATGCTTTATGTTAGATACTTAATGGAGATATTACAAAGAATTCATCCATTTGAGTGCTTCATCTCAACACTTAAACAGTCACACTAAAAGCAGGGTTAATATAAATCCTTTCGTATTTTTTTAATCATCTTGAATTGTGGAGTATTATTGAATACAGTGATTATTTTGTGTGTGGTTGGCTTGTGTGCTGACTATCCCTCAGCAAGCCCCTGCTACGATTCATGGAGGTGTGAGGTCACTTATTAAAAGACTACTTGAAGACGGAGCAGCAAGTTCAGTGGTTTTCTATTCCACAGAGAAATTATCGACTTTCTTCAACTAATTATTAGATTAGCATAAATAATGTGCCGTTTGGGTACGCTGACTTCTTTTACTAAATTGTCACACAAGTAAAAATTAAAAGACAAATACATAGAGAGAAACACGGGGAATGAAAAGGACTGGGATACAAAGAAAATGACAGAGAGAAAAGTGGTAGGAAAGAACACAAATTAGCCTTAACCTTCAATCTTTGCCATGTAGTAATGAAGATGAATAACGGTGAACAAATGATAAGCACAGACCTAAATTGAATACGGCATCGAATAGGGACACACAGGCCAGTATCCTCACACACACACTCGCACAATCACACGCATGTACAACTACACAGTACACTTTCGCATCTGGGAATTTATTTTGCATCAGTCAAACCTTTAAACACAGGAAAATCTAACAATCAAGTCCTCCTGTTACATCCCATTTCTCCTATAAAGGACTCTCACGTAAGCATTTTAGGCTTCAGTGGTCTCACTTCTCATTCACTTTGAGGTGACGTCATGTGTTGGCCAACTAAATTGTCGGGCTAGTCCGTCATCACAACAACGGCAACCAATCACATCGTGTAAACGCATAACAACAGGGCAAGCTCCGGTGTCTGGCTGTTTTTTTGACAACTAATATATGAACTACACAGACAGACACACACACGCGTTTATAACCTCTATATTTCATATCCAGATGTTCCATCAGCTAATACAGGAGCCTGAACTGCTCCTATTGATGCACACGAAAACTTTTGCTGTATTTATCTCTATTACAACAACAAATGTGATTTTGGTATATCATGTCTTAGATTTTCTCCTTTTTAAAGGACAATAGCCAAATAAATATTTATAAGAAAACTACATTTCACATGCTTACAGCATTTGTTTGTGTCTTCACAGCACACTGCACCTCAAACTAGATTCACATCGTGTTGAATTTACCACAGATAGGCTTTACAAATCAGGAGAGAAAGACAGTCACGTTAGCTTTCGAATCGCAATTACAAGCAGTTGTGTAGGACATGCGATTTATTGTATCTTCCTATGCATACCAATTAGATTCAAATTGTCGGAAATTGTCGACACAGGCAGAAAACTACAGCAAAGCTACTAACAAAAGCAGTCTAAAGAACAACCAAAGAGGTGAGTTATTATGGTATTATGAAATGAGACAGTTATTTTCCATGCAGGTGGTTAGTAACTTAAATGTAGAGGCTTGGAATGTGCATCCACCTGTAAGCAGGCTGTTAAAAACATGTGTTTTAATGTCACATACAGACAATAGTTGTTTGTTTGTTTATTTTTTACCATGGTGTCCTATCAGAATAATACAACATTTGATCCAAAGAAATTGACATATAAAATTATGTGACAGTACAAAATTTGTCAGCTTAGTTGTTAATTCCCTGTTGGAAAACAGTGAAACTGAAGGCATGAACCATATGGATAAACATCTTAGACACAAACTGGAAAATCTGGTAGTATGCCCAAGTAACAGTTCAATCAGATTCCCTGGAAACATCACAGACCATGTAGATAACTAGATCTTGACTGATTTTTCCTGTTTGCCTCACCCCCATGCAAAAACACGAGACATCAATCATATCATCCTCGTCATTTGGCAGCTTATACAGTAAATGTCTTTCACGCTGGTGTCACATGCAAACTACATCACATTGGTTAAATGGGATTACAAATATACACGATAATAAATCAAGAAATAATGACAGATACAACCTTTCACAGATTACAAGAACATTATAGTTCTCATGAATCTAACCTCTTTGATATTTAACATTTAATTTTTGCGCTGTTTGCAAAACCTTTGAATGAACCACTTGGGTTTCCTCTAAACCAGAAAATCCTGTGTTTCTGTGTAGTCTCCTGGGAAAAATCTATAGTGAGTCTGAGAAAATATTCAGAAGTCAAAATGTAGCTTTCAGTTTGCCATTTACAGGCAAATACTCTCGCACCACCAGGCTTACTAAATCATAATCTCACCAGGGGGCTGAGGTACATATTAAATTCAAATGCCCGGATGCTACGGCTCTATTAGTGTGCTCTTAGTTAAATGACTGCTAATGGCACTTCTGCAGGGCAAGCTACCACCTGTTTGAGCAAGGGCTACACTTATTATCTCAGGGTAAACCATATTGAAGTCAATTACTGAGCTATGCTCCCACTCGCAAAAATGGAGTTACATCTATACGTGACTGCTGTTTCTGGCCCCTAATGACACTGAAGTACTCAGTCTGTTCTCGGTCTACATTTCCTGCAAACCTCCATCGTAAGGATTTATTGGAACACTGTTGACCATTTTATACCAGCGTTAGTGTCTTGTTACAATAAAAACTAATAAAACAACCAATTAAATCATAACACTGAATTTTTTTAAATAAAATTTTACTGTCTTAAAAAGCAAAAAATAAATTGCAGTGATTTCCAGCCGTGATGTTTATTTTCATACAGTGTTGATTAAAAGCAATTATGTAAAAGATGAGATTACACAAATTAAAGGTCATGGTCAGTTCTACTCAATCCCAGCTACTGTACCGTAACTATTCATAACAACATCATTTGTAACGCTTCTGGATTGGAATACTAAGTAGGGAGATTTCGTTTCTCAGTTTCTTTATTCTTATCATGCTTTTGTTTCAAGTCTTTTGCTGATTAAGATTAATTTGCAGATCATGGCACTCTATCAACCCTTGTGACACAAAGGCCAAAGATATAGACTAATTAAATACACCAGTGCAATTGATATTTCCCATGGATCAATGCGAGTGTGGGATCTGTTAATTAAATCCGTGATAATGTTTGCTCATCATAAACATTTCCCATGTTTGAGCACAGTGAGATAGGGAGATAATCTCTGCTGTCTGACAGATTAATTTTAGGGCTAACAGAAAATCCTTCCGATGAACGCCTTTTTTAAATGGGAGGTTTTCCTTGAATGTTTAGTTTAAAAGACAAAGGTGTTCAAAAGAAATCTTTCCACCTTCTTTAGCTTACTGGCACAAAAATAAAAGACAACACTTCCACATAAGGTTGACTAATGTTATCTGAAGAGATGCAGCAATATCAGTCACCATAGCAACCAAGTAATCTAAATCCCTTGGCTAATGGAAGTAAACCCCTGACGGTCTCCCATAAGACCAGGTGGATTTTGTATTCTCTACCCTTACTTGTCTCCTGTGTGGTATACATCGGCATGGCATAGGTTATCACACAGTGGATTAAGAAGGCGTGTCAGAGTGTGTGCCAGAACCCCCAAGCCGCACTCAACTCATCTATTGATCCACGTACGAGGAAAAAAGTGAGAGACCGCCACACTTAGCAGTGTAACCGCAGGCAACAGCCCCCTGTCTGCCCTCTGTTCCCTGCAGTGGGACTGATTGCTTGTCTCAATCATCCTTTCACCCCCCCTCCACAACCGCCACTTTCTCACCTCCACACACAAACACACAATCCCACACAACTTCACCATCTCTCTCTCTCTCTCTTTACCCTCATTCATTTTTCCACTTCTGTCTCCAATGTCTCAGCGACAGTCTCTCATGATTTGACGGCCTCTTGTTCTTCTTGTGAGGGCCATCAAAGTCTGCAGCCTTAACCCTGCCTGAAAGAGCTGGGACTGCATGGAAGGAAGCAATTAATTCTGCAGTGAGAAAACCCATTAATTAAGCAATGCTTCTGGCTATTTCACGAAGACCCTTCAGAAACAGTAGGGCCACTCGGAGAGGCATAAAAGATGCAGTGGCACACCAGGTTATTAATGGACCCCAGGGCTCCTGGCAAGGAACCACCATAGGATAATTCTCACTTTTTGTTTCTAGGCCTCATAACTACACCACACGCACTCAAAAGTGACAAAAACTGTTTTCTGGAAACATGTCTTGTCAGAATTTGCTGCCATAATCATATCTAAAGCTCCACTACCAGAACAGTTTAAACATCTTGCTGAAGCACATCATGCTGTAGTTGATTTTTTTTTTAAACTACCAAGAAACCAAAGGTTTATGGATGATCCAGGTGCAATGAGTTGAGAGACCAAAATGTATCAACAAACCATGGTTAATGGGCAATACACTAATAAGACTTAAATACAGTGTACAGAAATGTCATTAAAAGTCAGTGATAGTCACATGTGGCACGCACAGGGAAGGCCAGCAAGTACGTCAGAGTGATGGAGCCGTATTTTCTCTAAATGGGGGTAACAGGATAAACTCTAGTGTGAAGATGGGTCTGGGAAAATGAGTTTTGTGATATCTAATCGCTCACTAAATCATGCATGCGAACATTATCTACTTGTGTTGTCCACTATTCAGGGACATTTCGAAGCAAGGCACCCATTTCAGACTAAACAAGACCATGGTTCGGTGCGTTTGAAATGCTGATTCAACTCTAGGTCTCCCCTGAGCACAGGCCAGGCCTGCCTACGATTGCAATGATGAGGAAGCCTCGATGACAGCACGCCATCCGTGAAATTAAATCAACAACTCCCATATTGTAATTACATTTGGTTAAATGGGAAGGCAAAGTGTGGTTGTAATACAATTAACACGTAATTGTCATCCTGACCAGGTTGGTGCTGATCTATTTCCCCAAGGGATTCAATGAAATCCATCTCCCTGCCCTCCTCTGTACCATTTGTTTTGAAATGAATGATTTGCTGAGTACCAATGGGTCACAGGGCAGCTTCATTACCAAACCGGTGTAATGTAAGTGATCTAAATGCTTCTGTGATCAACTGGAAAAAAGATATATTTCGCAGAATTATGACACCGATTCTAAACTTAAGGAAGATGTTTTACAACAGCTGTACAAGTGTAACAGCTGGTCATACAAATATTGTCAAGAATAAACCTCAAGCATAGCTTCATGAAATTGATGCAAGACCATTTTAGACAGTTGGTCAGAATTGCGTACATTTTTAGAATCTATTTAGTTGCACAACATATGTTCCAGATTAATAAAATAAAATTAGCACTAAACTGTGTATTAATATTCAACAATCATTCATGGTTTGCATGTGGTATCGCTTACTTTACAGCATTTGGGGTCATCTGCACCCCTGTAATCCTATAGAAGCTATCACAAATAACCAGAAAGATGAACTACAGGCAGCTCGTTTAATTCATACTTTTAGACCAGCTTAGGTAAACAAGGTTTTTTTTTTAATTATTTTGTTTTGTTTTCATAAACTCTATACTCTTATTAGCTATTAAAAATTTACATTAGTTTCAGTTTGTGATTGCAAATGAAGTAGAGTGACATTGTGTGCACTGTCAGCTGTGAATATCTTACATCTTTCCCCATCTCTCTCTCTCTCTCTGGCTCGCTCTCTTCAAGGGTAAGAGAAATGTAAGATGGCCCTAGACTAATACTTTGAAAAAAAATAATAATAATAAAACGAAAACAAGCAACTTTTCTCAAGTCTGTGCCACTCACGACTTTTTCCAATTGCTCGCACTTTTATGTGCATCATTTTTGTGCATGCCACTGGTAAGTTAAGACTGCAGTGATCCTAAAACTGCACTGATACAGCTGTATGATGCATAATACGAGAGTTACTTCTATCATTTCTGGGCGAAAAAGTCAAAAGAGCATGAAATAACACCACAGAGCTCTGCACATCGAAACAACCAAGGCTTATGTATATATTAAAGTCCAAAAAAATAATGTTGCAACTTAAGTTCTTTGTAAATATCTGATGTTATCCTGAGACAAAATCTGAGACTTAACCCTAGTTGTTTTTTGATAATCCAATCAAAAAAGCAAACATCATCAAAGTAAGCACAGGTTTAAACACAAATGCTGTCAATCACTGACAGGGAATCAAGTTGAAGCATGGTCTTCATTCTTCCTCCAGCCTACACTGCCCAAATCTGTGTCTTGAACTTGATATGTAGTAATCACATAATTACTTGATATCTTGACTGCAGCGGGAGGTTGTCTATAATCTTTTCCCCTCTTTGAACTCATCTTCTTACTCGCTCTTATTTCATTCCTTGTCCCTACGCTGCTATTTTATTACTTTTCCATGCACCTTCAAGCTTGTTCTCCTCACACTTGACTGCTTGTCATGTTGGTGATGGTAAAATCTAGATGTATGTTACTGCAGTTCTCATGGTAACATGGCCTTGATAGCAGTGTTGGCTAAAGGCCTAAAATCTTACAATCTTAGATATGTCAAAAATGTGACACTTTTCTAAGTCAAAGAAAAATTGTAATGTCAGTGACGAGCACTTGACACTGCAAGGTAGAAGGGTAACGTGGCAAACACAAATAGGTGCTGACATTGCCGTTATTGTGAATAAACATTACAGTAAAATAATATTAGTAATACAATACAATATTTACATTTTGATAGCATTTTATCCATTGTCTTCAGGCTGTTCAGGTTCTTTCTAAAGGTGTCAAATCCAATAAACCAAGAAAATTCAATGTTTGTCTTCCTCCCATGTGAATGCCAAATATATTTTGTTTACTGGATTAATTTAAGCACAGTGGGTTAAAATTGCATATTTTTAATCTTCTTCTGGTCATTGTATTCTCCTTAGTATTCTCTTGAATTCATATTTGATATGGATGGTCTATATAAATGAGTAATAACTGCAGCATGGGGGTTCCTTGTGAGTATGACAACTATGGCTAATTTGCATGATTTGGCTTTGAATAATGCCCATGTCCACACAGAAGCCATAGGGGAGGAGAGCTGCGTGTTATAACTATGGTGCTGTCCTCATCAGTACGCCTGCTGTGTTGCTGATAAAGGTGTGAGCAACAAGGAAAGACTGGGGATGCTGTGCTTCACTGCCACCACAGAATCCTCTGCTCTCAGCCTGATGTCTTTGATGTCACTCTGACACAAACCATATACAGCAGGATCTACTGGAGGGTCTACAGGTGCACTTCATGCTTCTTGCACCTCTATACCCCTGCTGTGAGAGGTAGGCCGGCAGCGCATGGGAAGAATCCAGTGTTGTTTTTTTATTGTAATGTGCAAGATTGGAGAATCTCTAGATACAGCAGAAGTATAGTTATTGGGAAAAATCCTGTAAAGCACAAAACATTTCAAATTTCCTCTTGACCGTTGCACAACCAAGATTTATCCGACCCCCTGTTCATTTCAAAGCCCAGTAGGGGTATTAAATCATTCCCAAATACATGGCCACTTATCTAAACAAGACATTTCATTGAGTTTTCTTTAATCTAGCTACAAAACCTTCTAAAACTATTTTTTTCTGTGCTAACACTCAATGCAATAGCCTCTTGGATGAAAGAAACCACATCAGTAAAACTGCACAAGAGCTTTGTTGGAAGACCAACAGCATGCACAGTGCAATTGAATTTGCACAAGAGCTGTGTAAGGGGACACATTGCACGCACAACAAACCCAGAATAAACTGTATGTGACATAAAAAGTGCTCAAGGCAATACAGTGAAAGGGAAAGGATTGGAAAAAGGAAACAGAGGTGGTGATTAAGTCGAAAATGCGCCTTCATGGATAAATAAACAGATTACTGTCCTCGAGAGTCTTGTTTCTGCTTTTGCCACTGGATGACAGAATGCACCGATGAACCAAAGACAGGAAGATCTCCTGTACTACAGCATGGTCAGATTGCATAATAGGCAAAAGTCTGGGCAGAGCAAGACAAGGGTTAGAGGAAAGAGGTTAGGGAGATAAAGAAGAACTGTGCTGCTCCCTGCTGGGCAGGGTCTGGCCAATTTTATTTCTTTCTATGTTGAATGTGCACGTTGTGAAGTCTTGATACCCAGTCGTGATGTCCAGAATTAGAAAAAGAAGACTTACTGCATTAAAAATGGTAGAATATAGAGCTATAAAACAGTTCTAAAGCTAATGCTTTTTCAGTCCCAATAGTAACCTTCATCCTTACAAAGCAACTTCATTAACTCGTAGGCGGGAATCTTTCCTGAATGATCACTGACGATTGTTTCCACAACAGACAGATGGAAAATTGTATTAACGTAACGTTGTTTTAACAGTTTGCTTCACTGTTCAACATAAACTTCAGGTGACCCAAGTGAGAATCCTTTTCTCTGCTTACATAAGCCGTAATACTTAGTACTTAGCCAATAGAGTAAGAAGCAAACACTGATGATGTGTCTGAGCGCCTGACTTAAAACATTGTCATTGCATTTCATTGTATTACATCATCCCGTTTAAAAAGAAATGACTTCGTAATCCTTTCTGTTTGTGTTAGACTGCTGCATGCCTTTGTGAATGTGTGTGTTTGTGTGTGCTTACGTAGTGCAATCTTGGCCAAGTGCAGACGGTTGACCCATGAGATCTTACTAAGGGGGTTAGGAGTGTTGAAGACCACCATGAAACTGACAGGACGCCCTGACCTGGTGGAGAAAACAAATGCACAAAAAAAAAAACACACAGACTCAGCTTCAGATGGATGCAGACATCATATGGCATCGAAAGGCATTATTAAGCAATAGCAGAAACACTTTTTGGGTATTATTTCTTTTATTTTTATTATATTTGTGCAATTTGGTGGCATTTGGGTGGAATTTGCATGTTCCTGTCTAGCCTGCATGGGTTCTCTCCAAGTACTCTTGCTTTCTCCAACAGTCAAAGACATGCTGGTTAGGTTAATCAGTTGTTCTAAATTGACAGTAGGAGTGAATGATTGTCTGTTTCTCTGTTAGATCTGTGGCATACACCCTATTTAAGCTGTGGAGGCGTAGATATGTTCCATGCCCCACTGCAACCCTGACTTGGATAAAAAGATAAAAGAATGAATGGATGGATTTTGTCTGTGTTGTTGGGATCATTTTAAGTGGTATACAACAAAGTAGACCTGACATCACTGTGACATCAAAACAGAAGGCTACAAATTCAAATTCACATTAATGTGAAAGCATGAAGCTTAAACCAGAATGAGGAAAACAGGGGAAAAAACAGCATGCTTAACAGGTCTCATTTCACTGAGCTGAAAATTGCATCAGTGTTACTGGTGCAGTAAAACAACTAAATAAACATATAAATGCAAAGGCGTTCTTGATCCCCAAAACAAAACAGCAGGGAGGATTCAACCAATGGAGCTCTAAAAGCAGAGGAATCACACTCTAACTGTTGCATGTAATCACTCCTTTCTGTGCGCTACCAAGCAGCAATGACCTTAACCAAACAAAACAAACTGCGGCCATGCATTAGTTTATAACTGGCTGAGAAATGCCAAAAAAAGGGGTTTAAAATGTGTTTAAATTGTGAACTAAACTAATCAAAAAGTCTGCTTTAACACATAATTAAAGTGACAAGCTGGTGAACTTGTTTTAGATTTACCTCTTTTTATTTATCGTTATTAATACATTGTATGCACTACAAGGCTGATACCTTTAAGGCACACGAAAGACAGCAAAAGCACATTTTTGACATATTCTCGAGATGTTCTATATAAAAGCAGAAAGCAGAACAATACGCTCAGAGAAACAGCACCAACAGAGCACCAAAAGAAATTTTTCATTTCATGGGACTTTAAGTTTAATACAACAAGATTTTTTATGTCATAACAGCTGCTTGCCTGCTTGTAGCTTTACAGCAGTTCAGTCCAGTAAGCTGGGGCTTTATAATTTCAGCCTGTACGTCAACATTCAGTTTGGCTTGTGATGATCACACAGCGTGGTCCCACTAAATCGCTTATAGGTAGCCTCCAGTGTTCAAAATGCCACTAATGCCTGAGCTTCAATGGCACAACCAGCACAGGCTCTTTTGAAAGAAACTCAGAAACAGTGGGAGACCAGATAGTATAGGTGTGAAAGGAATAGAGGAACAAAATGACTGGTAGAACGAAGGATTATTATACTTGACATACTGAGAAATTTGGAAATACATGTTCATTTTAAATTAATATAATTTCAGTCAGCATGTAACAGCTTTCTTAGTTTTTCTTTAAAAAAAAACAAGATTTTAATCTCTCAATCTAAAAGGAAGACAAGTTTATGAATACCATACTTAGCAGAAAATGATTCTGCTATTAGAGTGACAAGAAAAGTTTCTTTTAACTCTTTTCTAGCCTTAATGTGACAAAGATATTAGTAGATTTCTTACAAGGAGTGCAGACAGGGAATGAGTGATTTGGGCATTTCTTTATCCTCAAAATACACAATATGCTGGCAAACCATAAGACAAACTTAGTCATTAATTAATGAAGGTGCTCAAAAGTTGAATAAATGGAAAGGGAATAATTTACCAGAGGAAACAAATGCCCTGAACAACACTAGCTACTGTTTATGTGTAGTTCCATTATGAACTCATAACTTGAAGTTAAACAAAGCTGAAAAATGACCTACATCCTTATATCCCATTAATATAGTTTGCTTATGGCCTTTATACAAATTTGCATTTTGCCTCCAATGCTTTATGGTAATATTGGTTATCAGTATCTACATGTATTTACAGGTTGTTTCTTCAAGGTAGGCAGCACGTAGAATTAGAAAGGTTATTTCGTAAAGTCCTTTTAAAATTACATGAGTTTAAAATATGTATGATATGAAAGGGGAAAAAATGCTAACTTTTAAATTGGATAAAAATTCAAAAAAGTAAAAAACAAAACAATTAAAACAACAGTGCAGACAGTAACCAACAACTGAAAATGTTCAAGATTCTCCCATATTTTCTGAATATGTGCATATTTTCAGATTTAGGAAACAAACTGACAAGTGAGCAACAGAAAACAGAAAATTATTCGTGATAAATAGCACAAAGGAGTTACTACAATTTGAATTCAGAACAATCTGAATTTTATCAATGCAAACTGCAGTGAAAACATGTGAAGACAAAATATTTTACTTGCACTGACTCCTCCCTAACGCACAGCCAACCACCCTAAATTTGCCAGCTGTTAACACTGTCAATAGCCTTAAAGCCAGCTGGTGTTGTGTCTCCTTTATCCCCTCTGGTCAATTTCTTTTTCTCTGTAGTCCTGGGTTGCAAACAAAAAAAAACATGTGCGGTGAACAAATAAACGTCAGTCAAATTGTTATGGGCTGAGCCTTCCTGGCTGCTTGAGCTTAAAGCACTCAAATGCTTTATATACTATGCATGGTTGCCATGCGCTTGAGCACCATTGTGCTATATCAGATAGAAATTTTACCTTTCACTAACGTCTGGGATCACACAAACACATGTGTGCTGACTCAGCAGTAAACAGTAAATGATAAAAGTTGAGGGTAATTGTTTGAAAGCAATAGTCTAACTGCATTATACTGCAGTCTATATTAAACTGTTAGCTAGTGCCTGAATGTTGTTACATAAAAAAAAACAAAACAATTTGGTGCATTAAAATTCACCTGAACGCAGGAAATCTCGACAGGTCTCGACACCCCAAGATTCTCAGCTTAATGTGTTCCTTCCTGGTGCTGAAACAAGACCTATGCCTGTGACACTGAGCGTGTCTTATGTAAAAGCTTTAAGCGGGTTTTCCCACCCAATAGAAAACACTCCAAGTGATTACCAAACCAGGTATCAAAATGGGTCGTGAAATGCAAGGTCTCTCCCAGAGCAAAATGTTTTAAAGTAGATTTTCTGTTTGAATGCCATTACTTAAAGGTTGTGTAAAGTGCTAGAAACACAAAACTCATCCCCAGGTAATAGACGCCTGTCTAAACACTTAGTCTCTTCAAGCATCCCCTTTTGTCAGGCTTTTTGTCAGCTTGAGACCACTAGTCATGCATGTGTTGATTTTTCACTCTCTTTTCAGTCAAATACAATAACCTCTAAATTCCTAGCAGTCTAAAACAAGACTGGCAAAGACTGCCCCGAGTTAACAATGACTCATTGTTAGTCAGTGTCTAACTACAGACAGACGGTGGTGTGGTGTCTGGCTTTATTGGAAGTGCAAGTAAATTGTCTAGCCAAGGATGGGACATCTTTTTAGAGCGCTAAGCAACTTTCCAAAATAATGCTTTACCTTCAGTCACCTGTACAGCTATTCTGCAGTGATTCTGAGGCAATGAAAGGAAAAAAAAGTGCAAGGGAATGCAGAAAAAGGGGTGGGGAGGGGCTAGGGTCTCAGGCACACATAAGAAAGACAATTTCACACTCAGGAATCATTAGAAGGCAATTGAGTGGAGAGCAGTGCGTAGTCGGATATTATGCTTCTGTCATACCTGCCACTGCCCGCCACAAATTAATTTTCATTTCATAGAGGAAGGATGAAAACGTCAGAGAGAGACACACACGTATAGTGAGAGAGAGAGATTGAAGACAGGAACAGAATAAAGTAACTAAGATCTCAAACTTCCTTGACATGTTGAAAAAGTGGACCTTTCACAAAGAGGTGTAATTCATACAATTTGCTGCTTAAATATAGGAAAGGCAATTTGCCCAAGACAGAAGGGTAGACAGGGTGTGATGAGAATACAACTACTCTCTTGGCTACATTCCTTAGGTAACACTTCATGCCCACACGGCATCAAACATGCTAAACTGAGCGCAGTCTCCATTCCTCCCTCCTGCCCTCTGATTGACAGCCGCAGTGCAGGTGTGGTGCATTGCCAGAATGGAGAACTAGACTCGGGCATGCTGGCAGAGGCGAGATGAGAAAGGCTGAGAGGTAAAGAGAGAAAAGGGAAGGGGAGGGAAACAGAGAGAGGGCAAAGCGGGGCAAGGGAGCGGAGAGAGGCGCTCGCCCAATGGATTTATGGGAGCAGGTCAGTGCCGAAGCACACGTGTGATACTAATGCACAAGGACGGGACAGATGTAGGATTGAGTGCTGAGTGGCAGCCTGTCATGCACCCATCCTTCAGTTCACCCCGTCCTCCAGAGAATCAAAGAGAAAGTTTGTTCTGCAAAAAGTGAGATAACTAAGGGAAGCATTCAGATGTAGTTCTGGTATGACTTGATGGAACTTCAGGAGAGATACACTTAAAGTGCGTCAGGATCGAATCTGATTTATAGAGGCGTTTCATGATAATGTGCAAAATCATGTTTGGCTTTTGGTGATGCAGGTTGCAACTTCCAGAGCGCCTAAAATCTGAATGAATGCTCAAACCGCCACAGCAGCAGTCGTGATACTTAAATGTTTGTGAATCCAGTACCAGCACAGCCCTCCTGCAGATGACACAATAAAAACAGACACGGACAGCATACACTGTGGTTTTATCTGCGATACTGTTGATCGCAAGTAAATATCTGCTTGTCGGTATTAATACAAGTCTCAAGTCAGCCTGCAATCCTTGTAGTGGAAATCTCTCTGCTACACAAAAGAATTATACTTAGAGGACATGGTTAAAATTAATTTAATTTCATCTTAATTGGTTGCCTCGGTGTTTACAGTTAAAGTAGTTAACAGGGTGAGGTGACCTTATTATATGATTTATTCCACAGCTTAAGGCTACATTTAAAATAAGCAGTGTTTGATGTGAAGTGGGTTTTTTCCCCCACTTTCTCTAGCTATATGGAATTATTCATTTAAAGATTTCTGTGAGCTTGGCAGAGTTGTTGTTAGTACAAGTTATTTTTCTTTGCATTATGAAAAGTTAATGTTAACTCACAAGAATCATATCTTTATAACTATGAAGGGGAGAACAGACAGCTGAGTGGGCCGTCCACTATCTCATTGATGTTACTGTCAGGCGCTGGAGATATAAATAAAGGTTTAGAGCAACATTTGACATCTAAATTGAGTGGTATCTAGTAATTAAAATTCATGGTGTAAAGGTTAGAAGCATTTATACAAAAAAAAATCAATACATAACAAAAAGCTATTTATGAATATGTTCTTGTGGAAACAGGTTCAGATAATATAAGATACCTCTTCAGTTAATGAGAGCATACTCCTCCAGCAGCCCTGACTGCTCGAGCAGTGAGTAAAATGTTTCCACTTAAAGCTGACCATGGAAAACGTGTCTTAGGTGCCCCTCAGCTCCAGCCCCACTACAAACGATAACTAGCACATAGTAGAGAACGGTGGTTATTCTTTGCCACATACTTGTGCGAATGTGGGTACTGTACATGTGGGAATAAGAAGGGAGAAAAAGAAACAAAAGAGCAACCTGTCCCTGGATAAAAGTGGCTATAAATAGAAGAACAGCGCAGGTAGGTGCAAAGGTGGAGTGCCTTTCACATAAGTATGTATTCACATGTATGTTACAGATGTTATACTAACACTGCCATCTTCAGAAATTTGGGACAAGTGTCTCCCGCTGCCCTGGATGCTTTCCAGTACTTAGGCCGGTGGCCAGGATCCTCACTCTGTTGTGTGCTTTTACTCATCAGCCTGATGATTTGCCTCACCTGCCAACCTCAGTATATATATGTCTCATTGTTCCAGATAACTAAATGGTAACTAAATCACAGAAGTGCCGACACAAGATCCCTTCTCTTCAGTCCAGCTGTGCTTAATTAAAAGAGTCATCCTGTTATTTAGTTACTCCGCTGCCCTTCCCTGCAAACAATTCAGTTAGTTTGCTGCCTGTTCAAGCGGCAGATTTGCTTGTCGTTAATTATCAATTTCTACTAAAAGAGTAATGTAAAGTTCAATTCTATTTTAGTCCCCTTTTATTTGTGTGACAGACAACATCTGAGAGTTGGACAAAGCATGAATAACTTTAATCTAAAGCTAAAAAAGTAGTCCAAGTAAGAAACCTTTTCCTGAAACTAGGGCTTTCGGTACTAATATCAAGTCATGCCTTCTGTATGTTTCTTGTTAGACACGTGGAACAATCAAAGAAAAACCTCTGTTGTCCAGATGCAAAGATAAGACTTTCAGTCAGAATGCACTAGAAATCAGTCATCTGACTGCGAGCTGAAGTACTGCCACCTGCCTTGCAGGCATTCGGCACATAAAAGCTTCCGTTAAATAAAAAAAGGAAGAAAAAAATGTTTCTCTGCTACTGCTCTTTTGTGTATGCTGTTCTGGTGGTGTAAGTGGATGAAGCAACAAACACATTTGGTTAAACTATGAAATTTGAACTCTGTATCTATCGCTTGCCAGTATGGTCCATGAATCTATGCCTGTGGTTGCTCCTGCAGACGCAGTAAAAGAGGATGTTAATGAACTGCTGTCACACGTAGGCTGGTGCCTTTGAGGCAGCAGTCGGGATTCTCTCCACGTACTCGTCTGTTTGCAGTGTGGAGGCTGTGATGTGGTGCCTGACTGCAGAGAGTCGCTTGCGGCCAGACAGGAGGGGACCAACTCAGTACAGGGGGTCCCTGCTGCGGTCCCACTCTCTCACCAGCAGAGCAAAGGCTTAGCTCTGCGTGCGAGAGTGTGTATCTATGTTTCTGCCCCATAATGTGTGTGCCTCATCGTGTGAAATACATGCTTGCTCTTTTTGCAGTTGCATTTGTCAGTGGGAAGTATATGTGAATACATGTAACATACAGGTGCTGGAAGCAGTGTGATGCTTATGAATCACACTAGTCACAAAATGGAAAAAAGACAGTTAGGAAGGAGCTGTGTGTGTGTGTGTGAGTGTGCGTGTGTGTGCGTGTGCGTGTGTGTGTGTGCATTTCTAAGAAACACAGACTGTGAACCAGAAATTGTGAACCATATTAGTCACAAAACAAAAAAGGACAGTCAGGAAAAAAACAATGTGTGCGCGTGTGTGTGCGCATGTGTGTTTGAGAGAAATAGAGCCAGTCTGTCCACTGCTCTCCCCTACAATCTGCTCCTATTGCACCCTGGGTAGTGTCAGAATGGCTCGGGTACCCGCTGTGCCACCTGTCACCCCAGCCCCGAGGCTCACTGCCGGTCCAGCCACCCAGCACTGAGGCCCAGCCTCAATTAGATTGCTATCACACAACCAGAATTGGCTCTTTTTCCCTACAGGAGAGTTCTCTCTTTCAGCTGACATTGTTATCTTTTACGTCACCACAAAAACTCCAAGTATGATTTCAACACGAGTCTTGCTCTACAGTATTGAATTTTTAAGTACAAATATACAGCTTGGACATATGTCGGGGTGGGGAATCTCCTTGTCAGTTCAGTTGCTAATGACATTATCACAGGAACTCAGCAAATAGGGTACCCCTTAAAGGGGAATTCGGGGACTCTCTTGTAAGCGTGGCATCTGGCTCCACCAAACATCTGAGTAAGCAGATTGGCCCTGCAGGCCTGGTGTGACAGCCGATGAGGAAGCTAGGAGATGTGGGAGAAGTGATCTGCACAGCTCCGCTGCTCAAGCTGTCATTTTAGCTTGGTTTGGCACAGTTAGATTCTCTCTGGCTCTGAAGCATTAGGCCCACTCTTCTGACTGCCGCTGCCCTGCCGGCACCAAGCCAAATCTTTCATGGGGGAGGTCGCTCATCACTCTCACTCTTTCTTTCTTCCTCTCCTCCCCCTGCTTAGTATGTCTCAGCAGGGCTCTGGCTTCTTTATCGCAATCTTTCTCTTTTTGTCTTCCCTTGCCTCTTTCTTATCCTATTCCCAGCAGAAGCCACGAAATGGAATCCATTATAATCTGCCATTATTTGCTATTTTCCAGTTCTTGTTCCAGCACTCTAAGCTACTCATATGCTCTCTCCTTGCAGTCTTTGTTGGTCTCTAAGTAGGTGTTCAGTCATTCATTAGTCAATCCACCCACCAGGATGCACCTCAACATGTAACACTAGCACTTCTGTGCAAGGTAACCTTCTGTGCATTGTATGCAGCTTTGTATTTTAACCTAAGACAATAAAAAAAATCAAATGTTTTTTTGTGTTTGGACTATTGAAGAAAACATGCCTGAAAGTTCATAGTATTGCATTTTACAAATTTTCTGTGACTTAATAAAACTAAATAAAAGAACTATAAGACTACAACATTTATATTAGGAAATCCAATTATAGGACCGAATATCTTGCATTTCAAGACACTATAAACACACCGTAAATGTAGAAAGATATTACCGGGCAATT
Organism: Maylandia zebra; assembly: GCF_041146795.1. NCBI lineage: Eukaryota > Metazoa > Chordata > Actinopteri > Cichliformes > Cichlidae > Maylandia > Maylandia zebra. The sequence continues at coordinate 32,484,656 of NC_135171.1, read as the reverse complement.
CATCAAAATTACACATTAGGGGCCGAGAGTTAAGTAAAGGCCAAAGCAAAAAACGTTTCTCATTATACGCTCGAAAAAGAAAATTTTGTGGAGACAATTCATTATTCAATCCAAGCACTGAATAAAATGAATTATTTGAGTTGGGTAATTACGCAGTCACGACAGAACAAACTGTTCCCACCTCTGATTTGCAAAAGGTCAAGGTGCCTGTTGGCCCACGGTTCTAAGAGCATGTATGTCACCACAATTCCTGTTGCTTTTACCCATTCCTATTTTTCTTCCAGTATTTTCTGCCTCGGTCACATTAACAAATATAAAAATATATGAATTTAGGCATTTAAAAAAATACCATAAATAAAAAGTCAATGTTAAAAAAAATAAATGCCAAAAACATTTGTTTCAACATTTACTCGTGACCATTTGCTGCAAATATAAATGAATTCAAGTGTTCCTGAGATGCTGTGTTCTTGAAACAGGAGATTAACCTCTGAATTCTAAAATCTAATCAAATGAGTCCAAGTGAATTTTTGTGCCAAAGCTGTAAATGTTTCCTCAAGGCACTTAAGAAATGTTGTGAGATGTATCAACATATGCACAAATGTACCCAAAAACAGAAAGCTTCCAGCCACAGCTTTTGCCAGCTGGAACTGTAACTGACTGTATATAAAAGATGGATGTACCCACTGTGAAATCAGCGACCGGTTTGTGGACAGCCATTAGAAAAGCCCTAGAGCAGTAATCAGCTTATGCTAGTAATGGAATGGAATGGCTGTAACACAACTCTAAAAAGTTGTGAGCAAAAGGCTGGAAAAGTAAATGGTACTAAAAAGAAACAGCTGGAGGAACATTTTGCAACTAATTAAGCTAATTGGCAACAGGTCAGCAATGTGACTGGGTATAAAAAAAGAGCCTCAAAGAGGTTTACCATTCTGCAAAAAACTGCCCTGTCAGAATAAAATTTCCCAGTGCAAAGACTTTGAATTTCTTATCATCATAATAATACATAATATCAACACAAAATGGAGAGTGACTGGAGAAATCTCTGTGTGCAAGGGACAAGGTCAAAACTCAGTATTGGATGCTCATAACCTTTGGGCCCTTGGACAGCACTGCATTAAAATAGACTTGACTTTGTCGTGTCAATCACTGCATGGACTCATTTCCAGAAATCAGCGTCTGTAAACACAGATTGCAATGCCATCCACACATGTAAGGTAAAGCTATACCATGCAAAGAAGAAGCCATATGTGACCGTGATCCAGAAACGCTGCTGTCTTCTCTGAGCCAAGACTCGTTTAAATTGAAAGAGGCAAAGTGGAAAACGGAAAACTGTAAATTCTTTTTTTGAAAAAATGTAAGCCATGTTCTTCAGACTAAAGAGAAGAAAGACCACCCAGCTTGTTATCAGAGCAAAATAACAAATCCTGACTGTATGGACTTGTGCATACGGAAATGGCACCATTAATACAGAAAGGTGTATATATAGAGTTTTTAGACCAACCTTGAATATTTCAGTAAGACAATACTGTCCCGCATACTACACCTATTACAACAACAAGGCTTAGGAATGAAAGAGTCTGAGTCCTGAACTGACCTTTCTGCAGTCCAGACTTTGACAAATAAAAACATTTGATAACACGGAACAGAAAAAAAACAAAGAGCAAAGAAAACCAAGGAGCAGCTAGAATCCTATATCCGACAATAAGGGGACAACATTATTCTCCCACAAATCAAGCAACTGGTCTCCTCAGTTTCCAGATGTTTCTGGAACGTTTTTTGAATTTTTCTGCCATTTTTTATCTTTTAGATTTTTGTCAGTTTAAAACACAATATCTGTAACTTATTACATTCTGTATTGATTTGCAAGTTACACAACGTTCCAACATTTTTTTTAAATTGTGGTTGTAGATTTTTGTGTTTTTAAGCACCACTTTTCTCACTCTCACAACAGAGACAAAATAGCACTCACCAAGTGCCAAAAACCAAATAAGTCACAACTTTAAGCCTTTATATAATTTAAATGGTTGAAATATATGTTGTATGCCAGTTATATAAAAAAATAAGTAAATCATAAAGACCAAAAACATCTTTTCAATTAGATTTTAAACATGTTTATTTCTACTAAAATGTTGGAATTTTTAAATGACTCAAGCTCAAGTGTCCAATTGAGGAACTGCAGTTTTTTTGCGTTGCGCATGGGCTTCATCTATCAGCCTCGGCGGCTGCTTGGCATGGAAAAGTAAAAATGTTGCAAAGCATAGGGAGCATGGATTCTAGCCGAGCATAAGCCTAATTCTCCACGGTGATAGAACATGCACAGTAATATAATAACTAATTAATATACTCATTGGTTATAAAACGCTCATCACTGAGTGTTATCGTTTAGTGGTTTATGTGACTGCCAGGTTGTGTCAGTGTTTGGTAATTTCATCATTTGAACATTTAAACCATTTACCAAAAAACACTTTTGAACTACTGTTAATGGTGTTTTGTTTTGTTTTTACTCTTCATGTCATATACACTTAAACAGTACATTTTACTTGGATCCACATTTGTATGTGAAATACTACTCACTTGTCTGGCCTGCCAGGCACCTGCAGGCGTAAGCGACATTTGTTAGCACTCTGGATCTGTTCTTCTTTGATGCGGATAAGCCTCTGCAGAGCCAGACACCAGTCCTGGGCCACAGTGGTGTTGAGGTTCTTTGACAGAAAAACACACAGTTAAAAATTGTTTCTCAGTTCTAGCGTACACTAGGTCATCTAGCACAGACCCAAGTGCACCGAGCACAGGTGTATACTATAGATGTACTTGATACTGTTGCACACAAACTGAGAAACTGCCACACATCCATTTGAGAAAAAAAAACTGCAGTAGGTGATTTGAGGCAATGTGCTTCAAATAACATATTGAACAAGCATTTTTATCTTATCAAGCGAAATTCTGAATTGACTTCAGTACCAGTATCCATTTTACAGTAAAACATAGACCCTCAAGTCAAACAGAATCAAATCAATTTTCTGAAGTCAATGAGCTGTGCAGAGATATTCTGTCTATTTGTTCAGCGGACAATATTAGAACTCTGTGGAAAGTGAATGTCATTTAGTGCAAGGCGAATATCACTCTTCCTGAGGACATTATGCTCATTAAGTGCAGGGAGGCAAAGGTGCCACCATTAGCCTGAGAGGTTCTTTGGTGATTGCTGGAGTATACCTCCCCGGAGGTGTTACTGTATGCAGTGTATGGTACTGTTAATGTGACAGTGCTGCACTACTGTGCCCTGATTTAAACTCTGCAGGAGGGGTACTGACAGCTTCTTTTGCAACATAACAAATCTGACACTCCTTTAATATATGAGAGGTGCATCTCATTCTCACAGTTGTGCTACTATTGATAATTAGACGAATTTGAAACCAGTGATCCGAGAAGCATATTATACATCTCATTGTTCATACTTAAAACATCTTGAAGCCTTTTGCAATATCTTTTACAGGAACAGAAACAGACTCCCCAAACGGTCTTTTCACTATCCAAATGTGATCACTGAGTTTACACTGAGTTCAGAGATTTAATTTAACTGAGCATACTTCATTGTTGTCTTTGCTACCTCTGTGAATCTTCAGTGTGTTCTCAAGGCTTAGAAGGTATTGTCAGTTTACAGAACACATTCCATACTTCAACCATTTCCATTCCATGCCTTGAGATAACGCATTTATGAATAATTTGTGATGCTGAAAGCGGTTTCTGAGAGGAGAACAGCATGCCTCAAGGTCAGTGCAAATTTTTTTCTTCTTTTTCTATAGTTGACAATTAAGTTCTCTAAGCAAACTCTGAGAGATTTAGCCTTTGCAGCCATATGACAAACGACACACTGTGACTTTTGTGGTTTGGCCCGTAGAGTCAGCTGGACTGACAAAGCCAATGTCCAGTGCCTTGTCTTTCAGCTAATTTTGCTGTACTACAAATGTTCTGGGATACACACTTCCCTGTGAGACACTCCGGGAACAGCAAAAGTCGCATAAAGAGACAAGTACCTGATATGTCCCTTCCAATGTACCCACGAGCAGAGTGACCTCTTCCACAACAGAAAGGTCATGTTGTAGCTCTTGTAGCTCCTGGTAAAGCCGTGGAGGGCCTAGGATTGCTCTACCTAAGAGACAACACACAAAGTTGGAGAGTTTATGAAATGACCACCTCTACTGTTATTTAAAGAATAAGACGTTGTTCAACAACTGCTAGTAATGAGGGAATATATTACATATGTTACTGTTACAAAAATAAATGTGGATAATAATGAAGAGACTTTTCAGGTTTGAGAAGCTGTAACAAGTGGACAGTTTACAGCAGCAGTCCCCAACCTCCGGGCCTCGGACCGGTACCGGTATCACTCGTTAATTGAGTGATAAAAAAATAAATTGATTCAATCCCACTTCAGTTTATATTATAAATGTACTCAGTTTATGGACCAACTGGCCAGATTAGGTTTTAAAAGAATTTTATATATTTAAGCAAAAGCTTCAAGGTCACAGTGTTCAAAAACTGTAAAGAACATGGTGACGTTGTTCCTTAGAACTCATGGAAGTGCTGAAAGAAAAGTTGCTTTTGTTGAAACTCCAGTGGCACTAATAAAAGAGCTTCGATGTGCAGATGGATCGATCTTAATTATTTGTTGAACTACAGAGAGTGAATTTATGAGTAAAAAAAAAAAAATTAGATGGAGAAACTGTTACTTGGAGCCATGATGCCCTTTTACTGGCCAAAAGGAATGCAGGTGTCTCATTAGACGCAAAATTCAGCATCGATTTGAGCTCCGCTTCCTTCAAAGTCTCTCTCTCCTACTGCCAGGAATCAATAGTTGCGTCTCCTCCTGTCTGCCATCCTCAGTCCTAGCTCCCCTGGCCCACATCTCCCAAGCAGCAGGCACTAGGAGAACCACCTAATTAAATTCTGCAGGTAGCTTTTGCTCCAGAGCTGTCCTGCACTGTCATCACTACCACACAATAAAGTAGCAGAAGAGCAGAGCTGGTGGGCAGGCTTGGTGAGGCATGCATGTCCAATGGGACCTGCAGCTTTCTGTGTATTCACGTGCATACGTGAAATTAGGGTATAGCCAAAATAGGGAAGGGAGAGAGACAGAGAGAGATAGCCTGGTTTAATGGATCTTTGACACAGAGAGACAGTGACATCTGTCATCTGTGGAAGGAAATCAATAGGTGAGACATCTGAATACAAAGAGGTGGGCTGCGAGCCGCAAAAACAACGTTTTTCTTTTCTCCCCGAGGAGACTGCCGGGAACCCTGTGCAGGTTTGTCGAGTCCTCGCGGGCTTGCTGTTGGCTATGGCCAGAGAGGTGAATGTGCTGAGTTGTAATCCAGCGTAATCCAGTTGGTGAGGCACGATATGGTTTATACACTCAGACACGGCTATCCACACGAGCCGCCAGGCATATAACTCACTGGTGTGGAAGGCTTGAGCCCAGAGGGGTCCATCCTTGCACTCAGCTGCTGTACCGGTAATGTTAGCTGGTAGCTTTAGAGACAATGCAGATTCACACCTGCACCAAAATCCTTGTCTGACTCCCAGCCAAAGCCCGCTGTTACACTTCTGACAAAAAAAAATAGCTTTTCTGGGAGTGGATCAAAAGGGAAGCAGCAATAAAAAGGGCAAAACGAGGTAAGACAGCATGAGAGTAAACAAATGGCACAATTGGCTTTTCAGGAAATAAAAAAAACAACCCATAAACATTGTCAGGTCTTCTGTGTATTAGTAAAAAGAAGTAGAGAGACAACACGATAGAGACACAGGCAGATTCATTGGGTAGAGTAAAAAAGACTGGCCTGCATGTCCCTGAAGGCCAGCTTTCTTCAATAAAGAAGGGTACTGGGGCCTGCAGAAGATGAAAAATGACTCCATTTTGAGCCATGCTGAGCGAGAGAAGGATTTAGACTAGACACCCGAAACCTGAATGACATCACAGGGGACTCTAAATAGATGGGACAGCCAGTCAGAATGAAAATTTGGGAAACAGCCCCCAGATGTTCAGAGAGGTTTCTGGATAGACATGATTATGATTACCACACTGTGTCGAAATGGCAAAAAAAGAGAACAGAGAATGTTAGAATCAGTATCCAGCACCTCTCAGGGGCATAACATTTGCAGAGTTGTACACAGGTAAGGAAGACAGACAGGTGGGTGAGAGCTAACCCTAAACGATCCCAAAACCTTGCAGCAATGTAGTGAGTATACAACCACAGACTACCTGAACAACTGCAAAAACTAAATCCTCTGAGAATCTAAACCAACTCTCAAAACACTAGCAGCTCACCGAGCGTGACACGGAGAGCTCTGAAGAAGGCGCCATTAATATTTAAGTCATGGAGCTGCAACTTTAAAAAGTGTGTAGCATTACATCCTGATAAGGCTTTGTATCTCCCTTTTCCCATGGCACATTTATCAGGGATCTCGTCAAGCTCTGTATACACCAGAGTTTTGTGAGGGGTGGTGGGAGAACTAGTGTTTCAACCACAGATTCCTATCTACAGCTACTGGCTCTCTAATTGGGCCTGGAAAGGGAGGGAATAATCTCTGCAGATTGATGACTCCACTCTAGATGTGTTTGTGGTCTATCAGAGAGTGAAATGAGACTGCGAGGATGATGCAGCAGGGGGCTCACTAGCCCCACATCGCTCTCCAAGATAAAACACCCCAGGCAGATGAGAACAAGTGACCATCATCACTATCCTCCTCACAAACACATCCTCAATCAGAGTGACAAGCAGCGCGGACGCATCTCCTCCCCTCCATGCGATGCTTCAGAACAGAAACAGATTAGGCTTGCTGAGTTGGAAGCAAGGGCTGGGGCTAACAGTCAGTCCCAGTGATGAGATTAACAAAATAAATGAGAAAAGACAGTTTGGCGTGTTCGCATTCTTGTTTTTACCTGACGTGAAGGTACCACTTGGCCTCTTAGCCCCACTCTGCTGGAACAAGGTGTCTTTGCTTTGAGAGCCCTCCTGCCCAACTTCTACTACTTGCACCTGTAGTAGGGGGGCGCTCCACTTAATGGTGTACTTGGGGCCAACAGGGACTAGGCTGCTGATATCTGGAGGCCCTCTGTTAGAGACGGAGAGAGAAAAAAAGGAGGGATGTAATTAAAAGGAAAACAACTCAAGAGAAAACCTCGCTCTAGCCAAATGCTCCCGCTAAAAGCACTACACCAAACACTCGATGGAACGAGATGCTCTGCGAAATGTTACAAAGGTGGTTGGTAGTGGGAATTAGAATTTTTATGATCACCCATGTTCCTCACCAAAATTGTACCCCTGGCTGTGAGGAGGAGTTCATTGCTATTCATGTATTCCTGTAATCACGCAGACAATCAACATTGTGATCGGTTTGTCAAGTTCCTGGAGGGCAGACAAAGTCAACTTCGGGACACTCGAGTTGAATGAGACGAAGAGTGATAATTGCTTTGAAGGCTGAACAAGAAGGCTTTAAGCGACATCTTTGACAGGGGCTTTGCAAAATATACAAAATCCCTTTCCTGTTTACTTCTCTCAAGAAAGAGAGGGACAGACAGAAAGAGACAGGGAAGAGTGAGAGAAATGCAGAAAGAGAGTGAGCGAGAGAGATGTGATCAATGGTGCTGTCACATAAGATAAATTGGACAGAAACCAAAAAATGTTTTATGTCAGTAATCTAGAAGTCCTGAAGCTGTAGTTAGGTATTCTACCATTTGTTTAAAGCTGATAAAGCTGCTGCAATTCCAGATAGTGCTCAAAACCCCTAGCAGCTATTTCTCTTTACTATGCAGTTTGCCAAAATATCTTTGCGAAACCTAGGGCACAACATTAGAGCCTTTTGCCACCTAATAGCAATTTCTTCTAACCGTGCAGCGTACCACACTGTCTTTTCGCAACTTGCACACAACTTCATGCTAGAACTACACATTAGGAACGCATTAGCAAAGTGTTCTAGGATGCAAGGGCATTTAGCTCAATTTGCTCTACAAGAGGGACTTACTTGACATTTATGTTGGCACAGATGAGTACATCATCAAAGAGGAAGACCTTTCTCTCCTTCGACTTCAGGACTTGTCCCCGCTCACCATACACAGTCTCAATAAGCGTCTCACAAAGGACGAGTGACCCCTGCTCCGAGTTCAGTTGCTAAAAGGGACACAGCAATCAGATCAGAGGCACAGAAGACAGTATCACAAAGGGCCAGTCCTCTGGAGTTCAGTGCCTGGAGGACGCACAAGTCAGGCTTGGAGGAACAGATGTCTCATCAGGGATTAGCAACACACTCATCCTTCCCAAGGTCGTTTAATGTGTGTGTCCTGAATGTATACGCAAATACATCTAAAGCACGTTTATTCTACAGACTTAGTTAAAGTAAGCCCACGCATGCCCTTCTGCCTATCTCTGCTTTTCATACTATTCTTAAGTAATGAGAGAGGATCATAAAGCCAACCTTCAGTTTAATTTGAGGGCAAGAAAGGTTTGCCCGGATTTTTTTCGCCCAATGCTTCAGAAATATGCTTACAATTATTCCTTGTCCTGTTGCCTATACTATGCTCTCCACCATCCCACTAACACAGAATCCAAACTGGCTTAGCTTATGAACACTTGGACATGCAATCCTTTCCACCACAACAGGGCAACTACACGGGTATACAAATGCATTAGCTGTTGCGTGCACCCCTTTAACACGAACACCCACACAGAGACACAGTTAAAGAATCCAATAACAGATGGAATTTATGCTACACTATGTTGGCACATGCTTTCCTTTTCAGTCATCCATATGTTTGTCTAAGAGAAATGGCAAAGGAAAGCTTTTTATCACTTTGGTCCAGCTTCTTTTATGACTGGCTAAATCAATACTTTTATTTTATGCACACTGCACCAAAATAAGCTAGACTCATCACAATTAAAAGAATACCACTGTAGTGCAAGCACCAGGTTAAGTTCAAAGATGAAGCTCACATCCTGATACATTGATGTTTGTGCTCGCTAAAAGGCACGAATTTTAGCAAATAATGAAACTCTCTGCTGCGTTCATTCTACAACCTGCAGTGCAACAACGCAGCTGACCACATTTCAGAAAACAGAATGTCCTATCTACAAGAAGTAGCTGATTTTGGCTCAGATAGCTCACAGAATGACTCATTAGTCTGACTTGGACTGCTATTTGATGGGCACAAAACCATACAGCTCCTTCGAGATGTGGGCTCTTATGAGAATACATTCTTAAAGTCTTCAAGCATCAATAGACACACACGGCAGTGCACTGTGCATGTGCGCTCATGTGAGTGCATTTGTGTATGTGCGTGTATGAAACTCTCTCGCATGGTTATCTGTCCTGTTCTGGTGACTTAGATACTTTGAGACAAAGAATGAATATTTCATTGGATAGTTATGGGGGCAATAGAGGCGAGTGTTTCCTATTGGAATTCTGCAGTGTCACCGCAGCAAATGGAATTCTGTGTGAGTGGAGGAGATTGGCCGAATCAGCTCATCTCGGAGTCCTGGAAAGCAGGGGCTGATAGAGAGAAGTAAAAAGGGGAGGGTGAAAAAGTGAAGAAGACAGAGAAAAAAGCAGTCACACTAGAGAAAGAGAAGAAGAGTATATAAGCTGAGTGAGAAGGTAAGCAAGAGAGTAAGCAATGGAGTGCAAGAGGGGAATAGAGAGGAGGTAAAGAGGAGAGAGAGGGAGAAAGGAAGAGGGAGAGCGACAGGGTGAAAGAGATAGCTCTCTTACAGTTTCCAATTAAATGTCTCATTTACCCCCTAATTCTTCTTATTCAGAGCAGCATTTGTTCAGATTCGCAGCAGCAGGACTGTAATTTCAGAGTGGTAATGGAGAAGCAACGCCTCTGCCACTGCATTTGGTACTGTTTTGGGATGATAATGGGCATCGTTTCTATGAGGTAATTTCTCTAAATAAAAATGCCTCCCTAGATTAATGTTTGGGAAAGTGATATAAGTGATTGCTTTATACTAGTTTAATTTTAGGTGTTTGGCTCACAGTGATAACAACACGTGGAGTTAGAGGGCTCAGTGGACTGGTTCACAGCTGATTTGATTGGGGCATATGTACGTGTGTGCAAATGTAGATATGTTTATGCGGGAGTGCATGCGTATCCAGTCACCTTACTGAGCAAGCGATCACTAACGCTGCGGGCTAGCTGCTGAGTCTCTGCAATCTGGTCGGCTACTCGTTTCTGTTCATTCAGCTTCTCGGCCAGCACCTCTAGCTCTGTGAGAGCAAGCTGCAGGGGCAGGCGATCCACATGTCCTTTTGGCGTATTCTTAAGCATGTCCTAAAAAAGGTCACAAAAAAGTTTTAAGTAAAGGTATAACTTGTTAGAATTATAAGCCATTCAGTGTTTTTACCTTTATCCTAAAATACAATGAATTAATGTGGCCTGAAGGATCAAATGCTCACTGTATGTTTATCACACTGATCTTCCAGTGTTAGCTCTATAAAGCACACAATCAACAAAACAGATTTAAAACCCCCAGATGTCTGTTAACATGCTTGTGCTGTGCCTTCCATCTGCATCTATGACCCAGTGAAAAGTCAAATGTTTTCTTGATATGCATCTCAGCTGCACCTTCAGGTCTACCTCCCTGTAATGTATAATTTAATGCATACACTTCTTCTTTAGAGTACTGAGTTTAGGCTGGAAGAAAATGCCTGATTCACATTCATAACTTATCTTTGGAATTCATGGATAATCAATGCCTACTGAGGGATGAAATGAGCTACTGCAGATCCAGCAAGTCAAGCTCAAATCCAAATCTTTGCTCAAAATGGAAAATGGAAGCTAGGACATAAAGACAGCAATATGAAAAACTGATGTGGCTAGCTACTTTTCGTGCTTTGAAAGTATGCGAGGAAATGTACTTTGGAGTTAAAACCCATAATCCATTGCATTGCAGCTTTTCATCTTTATTAGTCTATATACTCAGCCTTTAATGTGACCAAGGTTTCTTATATTGAAAGCAAGTAAGACATAAAGAGATTGATTAAAATAAAAGAAATAAAATTACTAGGCTCTAAAAACAACACTTTATACCTGCAGGAGCAGTATGAACTGAGGGAATCGCTGAATGGGCTTAACCATCAGGCCATATAGAGTGATCCGATCAACACTTGATGCCTGCTTTTTCTGAAACCAAAAGCAAAAAGAAAACAGAGTTGTGCAGTTAGAGAAAACGTCTTTCAAAAAAGGCCATTAAGAGGAAACTATGTTATTCCGGCTTTAAAAGGATCTAGTGAGAATTCTCTTTAGACCACGTGTGGGTGTGTGAGTGGGTGAATAAGATATGAAAAACAGGGTGTATTAGTCATATGAGTGCATAAAAGGGGAGTTTCTTTGAGTGTGTTATGTCTAATGTATTTCTGTGGGTGCAGGTCAGGAAAAGATATCGTTTGGTGCAGTGTTAAGTCTATGACATGATGACACCGCCAGTGTAAAAAGACAAATCACTGGACCTATTTAATAGACTGTATGGTGGAACAGTTTGGATAAACCAAACTGTAAAAAAGAAATATTGAAAAAGACCAGAAGGCGTTTTGCATCTCATTTTTTATGTTTAGGAACTAAAACATAAACTGTTTTGCTGACCATTATTGACTTTAGTTTGGACTGCTATTTGAAATAGGATAGGTTGTCAGTTACGGACAACAGGCATGTCTGTGCTGAGGGGGAATTGGATTTGGCCAAACATCCCTTTGAGCCCATCGAGTATGGTTCTGGTGGAGCATTAATGCTGGTGGGAGTCATTGGTGTATGACATTTTATGTTGTGTGTAATGCACCCTAGATTAGATGTAATTATGTGCTAGTGGTCCCTGTTAGTAGAATCATGGGACAAGAAAACTGACTGATTTTCTTCAACAGTGATTTAAACCAGTTAACAAGTGAAACGAGAGTATTTTGTCCATGTTCACTTTCAAAAGTCCATAATTTAATGTAATTTGAATATTATACAAATAATATACGAATGCTACTCCCGTGCCACTCGCTGACGACTACCTCCACTATTAGCTCATCATATTTTCTCACATATCTCCTTTATGATCCCATACTGGCTATCATGAAAATGCATCAGCAAGAATTAAGAAAACACAGTCTTTCATAGAAAACAACACCTCTGTGCTACTGGTTTTTTATTCATTACATGTCATAATTCCATTAGTTTTTGATCATGCAGTGTTATCAAAGACCAGTGTTTCTTAATGATGGCAAAAGATTTGAACTTGTTTCTTGTCCATCAGTTGTGGCTCAATAGTGTTCCTTGTAAATGGGCTTTAAGACGAGACATCTTGTATAAAGAAAATACTAACACAGAAGACAAGTTACACACAATCATTTGACAAAGACAAGTTGGCAGTAGTCTGCAACCACCCTCCTATTCAAACACAATTGCAAGTACAAGGCAGTGATCTCTAAGATCGTATCTACCTGATCTAATGTTCACACACTGACAAACACAACTTTTTTAAGGTAACTTAACAAACCAAAGGTGACCCCTGAGTGGAAGAATTTCAAATGATCAGATTAAAATCTTTTTCACCACATCTGGCCAAGGCAAGACGTCATTGGAGATGGGCTCTTTCCTGCTTGGTGCACTAAAATGTTTGAGTGGTGTCAGGCAGTTGAAGGTGAGAGCAGTTTTAAAAAGAACGTCTCTATTTCCCTTTTGGAGGGCAGTCATGTACAGTCAAATCTGTCTAACACAGATGGCCTATAAAACCATAATACTGTCTCAGATAATCTGAATGCCGTAGACGTTCACCTGACTCCTCATTCAGGACATGATCTGAATACTCTCACTTAATAGAGAGGTCGTGGGAAACACCAAGTGAGGCAGAGTAGGACTCCTCGTTCCACACTAATAAGAAGTGTCCAGAAAAACCCTGGAGTTGCTTCTTAATATATGAGGAACTAAAAGGTATCTCCATTAAGAGAGTTAGAAAGACGGGGGTGGGGGGGGTTAACTGTTTTAACCATGTAACATCAACATCAGCTCCCACCAGAGATAAAAGTGGGCCAAAATGATCGGGAACTAGGTGTTAAAGCACCTGCAATTAATGAGTAATTAAATCTGATAGGCAGTTTAATACATAATATTAATCGGGTTAATTTTTTATGAGCTGCAGCTTGGTGATGCTTCCAGCTGATGCAAAACAGATACTCAATCAACAAATCAGAAAGTAATGTTACCCCATGGTGCTGCCGGCAATCTCAACACATCCTCGTTTTTCTTCCCATGTCTGTCACGTGCGCTCGCATGCAGATGGCATTAAAGTTGCAACAGTTCCCCATACAGCCTTTAAAAATGCTCATCAAATATCACCAAACACATAAACTGTTTCTGTGCAGTTTGACTCAGAATCAGTCTGCTAGCTAAAGGCACAGTTGCTGTAATTTCCAGATAAGAGAAGAAATGTTAATGTGTGAGAAGGCTATTCTCACAGATGGAAAAAGATCAAGTTTATGCTTTAAGTTTAATCACAATATCCCCAATTCTCTGTCAATGGATTTATCCCATTATTCCATATTATGAAATGTCATTTACAACAAACTGGATTCCTTTGATTTAGATTTTTGTTCCTGGACAGTAAATAGACTGCAATGGCCACGGTTATTGTCAGGTTAGGTTACAGTTAACTGAAGAGATATTACAAGAGACATACGTGACACTAAACCAGTGCTAAATCAGAATCAATGAGGGATTCCAGTATGGTGGTCGAAATGCAAAAAGAAAACGCTTTTTTAAATCCTATCTGGAGACACAGTCAGCAGACTTTTTAAGGATTTATTTATCAGATTTTATTAATCATTCTATGCATTTTTTTTTTAAACGAGAGCAAATTTTATGCAGCGCTTGTTTCCAAATGGTTGTTGTTGTTTGTTAACAGTTATCAATTTCAATGAATTTTAAGTAGGTAATGCTCACTGGTGTTATTTGCTGTTGAAGTTCACCTTTACACTGGCTTTTTACCAGGTAGAGGTTTAAAACACAAAAAGCAGTAAACTTCAAAGCACCACCAGCACAGGTCTGCTGAACACAGCCAATAATCAAAGACTGTGCCAAAGAAAACAAATTAACTGGAGCTCAAAGTACAAATTGCTTTGTGGCCTATTTCTAATTTAGTCATTTAACCACTGCACTGCTGTGCCAAAACTTGGGATTCCTCCACCTATTTTAACTTCTGATTACCACATCAAGGTTCTTAAAATGAGATCCAAAGCAAAAAAAAAAAAGTTCAAAGTGGTATCCAAGGAGAAAACATCTGTTTCTGTGATGACATCTAGAAAATAAATTGTACTTTGTGACAGCCACAATGTAGGATGATGCAACAAAGCCCCATTTTGTCATTCAAACCACTGTCTGCAAAGTATCTGTTGCTGTGTCAGAGCTACGAAGCAGGCGAGGAAGAGGCAAAAAGCACATAGCAGATCGGCACATGTATGATCAATCAATCAAATTATTTTATTTTAAAGCAAGCACCTGCCAATGTCACCAGAAATATAACCACTTTTACCTTGCTGCCTAAAGCTGTGTTTGCAACCTAAACATCAAACAGCAAGATGCCTCAGCATTTACCGACATGACGTAAATGATTGAACTTTCCCCCATGTTAATTTTATTTTGGGGGAAAGTATTTTATTTTTTCACATTAGAAATTGACATTAATTTCTAATGTGAAAAAAGGGGAATAGGGCAAGACTGGATTGGACCTATCAAGTGCACACTTCCCTCCACAGCTGCCATGAACTACATTAGGCCAGTGACATCTCCAGCAGGGTTAATAACAAGTCTTGCCATCCAAGAACAAGCTCACTTCACATTTGCTCTACTAACGGAACTTGCGATCTGGATTAAGCTACACTTTAATGCGGGTAAGTACAAAATGTCTAACAGTACCATTAGTGCAAAGTTGAATCAACGAGGAGTACTTACAGTCATAGTGTTTCTGAGATTTTATGTATTGTCTGATTTAACCCTATATGTAAATCACTGTATCAACTGATGTGTACTGAACTCACTAAGTTGCACATCTACAACTATAGCTGTCATTTTGCTGTCACAGTGAAATAACATGATAATGTCACTGCTGCTGCAATATTTGAAAAAGAACCCATTAAAACCTTCATGAGTTCAGTGTTTTTTCTTCTTTATGTCCATGTAATTTGTAATTTTGTTTGTCATCCCATTGGCAGTAAGAGGTGCAACATGCAGTGGGAGAGAAAGAGGAACCTTTCAAGAGAAAGAACAGGACACATTTTATCTGGAGTAACATGCAAGCCTGTCAGCCGGGTGATATGGTTCTGTAAATCAGCATTACAGCTCAATGATCTGGGTCATACTCATGCGTAAATGCTGGGAGCAGAGGGAATTGTTAAATCATTTCATGGCATCCTCCATACACTGTGGTACTTTATTTCCTATCTGTGAGCCCATGATTTCTAATTAATGCCTGAAACATTAAGTAAACAGCAGAGCCTTTAAATCGCACACATGCATACACACTAAATCAGACCATAATTTAATACAATCAATGAGCTGAATCCCAATTTTGTGTAAATAACCACATTTTTATGAACTTAACTATTTGTATGTTTGAAAAAGCGAAAATGTATGATTTAATTATATGGCTCAATGAGATTTGGGGATTTGCTAGATTCAGCGTTTGCTAAACACTAAAAGGGGGAAAAAAATAGGAGCTAAAACACAAATGATTCATATTAATCTGTCAATAAGACAAATATGCACACTATACTCTGGTCGGAGCTCACCTTTAGGAAGTCCAGAAAAGCTGGTTTGGACATGCACGCCTTTTTAATGAGCGCCATGGCATTAGTGAAGTTGTTCACATAGTCACTGTATACATCCAGCACCATGGACTTGGAAAACTGTAGAAACAGAAAGCACAAACAGAAAGCATCATTTTCTGAATCGGAGGCAACAGCTAGACAAGCAGAGGCTCTACCGTGTTTTGGTTTTTATAGCAGAATCCACTGTCCTGTAATTTCCTCTAATATCTCAAATGACTAACCATCCATTTTGCAGGACGACCTGCAACCTTTAATTTTAATGTAAAGAGAGGCCAGGAAATGGATGTTTAAGTATAGTGTTTTAAAATGGTTTGTTTACCATTCCAGTTACTGAAAAACACCCTTCACGAGCCATTTGAGAAGTTGGGCAAAGAGGAATGAGCCGGCAGAGCGAGCGAGTGTGTGTGCATGCATGTGTCTGTGGGGGAAGGGGGTGTGTCCGTTTTGTGTCATTTATTCTCTATCCTCAATTAAACCCACACCAGGCAGCTGATAGTGGCAGTATGAGGTGTAGTGGGGAATTGGCAAATTGCATGAAGGATTTAACCCTCTTTGCTCACACTGCCCCTCAGGATACTGCCTTTCAGATATTACAACAAGCCCTGCAGGTACAGGTACATTACCACATGAAAAAGACCTGCTCAGTGAGGAGTACGCAGTCCCAGTACTCTTGTTTCCAATGTGTCCTCATTTGGTGGTAGGCATTATGATATCAATGGAATAGCACTATAATGGCCAGCAGTGCAGGGAGTCAAATCAGCCCCTCTGATAGGCAAATAATGAGCCAACCTTATGGGTGAGCACATGGCTGAGACTCACATAGGAAAGCTCTTCCTGAACACTACTATTCTAGCACCAGAAGTTGTAAGCACACATCTCAGAGAGCAGTGGATGCATCGAGGATATTCATCACAACTGTAATTGATTTCATGTTTGGAGTAAACTATGCCTGTTTGCTCAATCTAAAACCTGTAGCTCATTATAACTCTGGTAGCAAAGCCGGTGTTATAATGTTAGCCAGAAATGGTAAAAACAATATGAGTGCCTCTAGACACAATGCAAGACTTCGATTGCATTTTAGAAACAAACAAAGAATGCACGTAAACACACAAACGTGTATAAGACAGCAAATTATCCTCCGGTTTCATTTCTATTTGCCCCACGCACACCATAAACATGCACATGCACGCACACTAACCGATGCAACAAATAAGTCTCCGATTTTCTCAGTACTGTCCCACTCAGCCACACGTGATGCCAGTGCAATCTGAAACATGGAGTGGCACTGGGTGATCTCCCTGATTCGGTAAAATATAGGCCGGATTTTCCGTGGGCTCAGGATGCGCGGATCAGCTTCCATCAGTGGTCGGTGGTACTCCTGGGGAGATTGTGACAGAAAATTGTGTTTTCATTTTTCTGTATATCAATATACAGTATGTGGGTGGGAGGTTAGGTTCTTAAGAGAGACCAGCAATCCACTCTCTTAAGCACTTCTCTTGTCAGAAGCATAAACAGACATAAACTGCAGGGTAACTGACGCATTTCTTGTGAATCAGGGAGAGAAAGAAAATTCAGTTATTCTGCCTGGAAGCCCAGTAATTCAAGGATTGTAAAATAGCATTTGCCACTAACAAACATGTTCAGAACTCAATGTGACCTGTAATCACAAAAGCCAGAATAATAATGACAAAAAAAGAGCTCCCAGCAGTTATAGATTAAAAAAAACAACATGGCGAAAAGAGGCTTAATTCTTCAGTCAGCACTGATGGGTATATTGGCCTATACAGCATACAGAAATGCCTTGATGCTCTGTGGGTGATAATTAACTTCCTTGAACCTGTTATTGCTGAAGTATAGATATAATGTGTAAGCTGTAAGTTAAAGATAAAAATGTTATTTAACAGAAAATAAAATCAAATGCTGTAACCATGTTGATCATTTTTTCCTCGTACACCATAGATGGTATATAAAAGATGCCCGTATTCACAGTGATCTCTGCTAGGTATAGTTGTTTGAACTGATGATCTTGGAATCTGTGGCTGTTTAGAAATGGCCAACTTGTGTAAATCTATAATTCTCCTTCTAAGGTCTTTGCTGTGTTCCTTAAATTGAGAAGTTAACAGACCTTGGCCTTGTCAAGTAAAAGACATGGAACCTTCAGCACTATTAATCGAAGGATTTAAGCGAGTACACATATATATTTGAAGCCAGACTTTTGACCCTGTATAGATTACAGAAAATCCAAAATAAATTCAAACTTGTGCAACCAAGTCATTAAAGATGTATGCTATATAAAAATTCCACTCTGAAAAAAAGAACAGTTCAAAGAAATCATTAAAAGCCCGAAATTGCCATGACGTTATTGCCTATGACGAGCGTATGTAAACTTCTGACCACAGCTGTATGTCTGCTAGAGTTGAGGCACTGTCAGACTGAAGATGGAAACAGAGTGTATTGAGTTGACAGATCTATCTGAAGGAAGAACCCATTAAATTTGGGAAAGAGTCCATTAAATTTTTAAAGTGTGTCCATTATGCTTTTCTGTATTTCCTGTCATATATACACTTGTTACATGCTGGGTGCAACTCTTATTACAGCTGAGAAAGTTTAAAATAATGAGCTAGTGTATATGCAAGTAATTGTTATGAACCAAAAACTCGTGCCAAGCTCTAAATGGCTGGATACCAACATTTTTCTTCTACTCTTGGATGTGTATGATGTCAAAGAGGGTCTAAGAGAGGAAATATGGAGCTGGAAATGAGCATTATAACTCAGTGCTAATACTGGAGATAGGGCATTGGCATTGGAAAAGGATTTGCTTTCCAAGAGCCCTTCTAGTTGTTTTGCAAGTCTTGTCTGTGCATATCCACCAAACTGATAATTAACATAAAAAAATTTGCTAGGCAACTCAGTATAACTGCAAAGTAGTTTTTCTATGTTATAATACAGAATGTAGTTCTAATAATGGATTTACAATTCTGTATCTAATTGTGGTAGGTATAGATTCTTATTTTCATATGTTTGAAGATACTATTTTTGTATTTATCAGGACTCTCTGACTAAGAAAAGAGAAATTTCAAATGAGCTAATCCAACCTATGTATAATAAGCAATCATGTCACTCAAGAACAAAGGTAGCCCATTCTATCTTTACAATGAAGGATTTTGCTGTGAAGCCACTGATCACTGTTTATTCAATTTCAGTAGGTGCGCCTCTTATTTTTCACCGATTAGGAGATAACAACTCTTTTTCCCTCCAAAAAGGAAGATTAAGGACGAGAAGCTCCACCCCCTTCTATGCAACCACAACTCTGCCTCTCTCCCGCGGCAGCGGTACAACATCACAAAAATGAGGATGGGTATTTTATCAGGATTATTTACACTGAGACACCTCGATAATTTGATTGATACCGCCGCTTCTCTTTTCAGTGTAATTCATAACAGTTAAATTTTGATGATATTGCATGTGGCAGAAGAGGACAACTGGACTAAACAGCTTACCTGCAAGATTCTCCTGAGAGATTCCAGGTAGCTGCGCTCACTCTGAATGATGGAGCCAAGGATATGGCGCCTGACAACCTGCGCACACAACAGACCAGTCAGGAGATCTAGCGCAAAGAAGATATGATTGGGCAGAAGTATGTGTATGCTTTCAGTTAAGCATGGCACAGTTTGATGGATTGAACTATGATAATATGTTTGTCACAGGAGGAAAACACTGAAAGACAGGAAGGTTTGTTTGAACAAGGTTTGCAGCAGACTGCATGAATCACTGGATTTGTTTGACATGAAAGCAACTATTGTACCAGATACAAAACGCAACGCTTTTCGAAAGAGGATGAAAAGTATAGAGTGTGAGGTAAATACTGCGGAAACAATAAATACAATTAACAGCCTCAACTGGAAACACAATAACCATAAAGATGTGACGTTTAGAACATGCACAAGCTTGTGACAAAAAGCCCTCTGATGTACCTGGTGGCTGGTCAGCCCCTCTGGCATCGGGCTCAGCTGTGGGGGAGGATGCTTCACTTCTGACACAGCCACATCCAGATATCCTGCATCATCCTCCTCTTCTGTAGATGTTGAGAAATGGGGGGAGAAAAGAGAATAACACAAAATGGTTAAAGAGTGCGTATGTGACAGAGATTGAGGCAGGGAGAGCGAGAATAACAAAAATGCAGCCCTCACATCTCACTGCAGTTGGAGAAAAACAGCGACACACTAAGTTTATTACCTCTAAAATATGAAGAGACTTCTGTACTCTCTGAAAAGGGAGCGCAATGGAGAAAGAAGTGAGAGAGTGAAAGCGGGCGAGGCAGAGAGGCCTTTAGAAAAACGAAAAAAAAAAAAAATCAAACAATACTGTATTTCTGTAGGAGTAAAGGAGACACAAAGGAGTGTGACTGCAAAGACACAACCCAAAACATTCTCATCTGTGCATTGGCACAAAGACATTCGACAGTCTCAAAAATCCCTACTTCACCACTAACCATAAAGACATAAATACCAGAAGCTTCCAAAATTCCAATTAAAGACTTTGGAACGATGACAGAAGACTGGTGGAAAAGAAATACAATGCTGTGTTGATTTCCTTCAATCAATACCTAAAAATAGCAACACTGGCCTCTTTACTTCTTTGTGATGGCTTTTAAGATTTGTTGGAGGTCTGGGTTTAGTGCCTGTGGTTTATGGGGCTGCTCAGTTCTCCATTAATGGATGCTAATCCATTAAGCGAAGGTCCTTATAACGCAACATATATGAGAACGCACGAGGTGCTTCATTCTTCTGCTTTCTCCAGCATCAAAAAAAAAAAAGAAAAAAAAAAAAAAAAAGAATAGCTCGACCACACTGTCTGTCAGAAAACTGAGGAAGTGTGTCTGTTTTATTTATTGTAGTTATAATCAGTGAGATCTGTTTTTCACAGTGCTTTCATTTCTCCCTGAAGGGATTTGTATAAAGAAAAAGTAAGACTTTCTACTCTCTCTCCCTGAAACACTTCTTTGGCTTGGCTAGCTTTATATACAAGCAACTGCCTATAATTCAAAGTGTCAACTGTAAAGAGTTACAAAACCCAAACTTCATAACTTCCTAAACATAGTATAACTTCTATCCCCAAAAGCCAGTTGACCAAGATTTACAAAGTTTTAGACTTTCCTGCTTTACCCAATTGATCTTTTCTCTGCAGGAAGGAAACTTTTCGCATGACGGCTATTTTGGTCCTTTCAAGCCCATCCTTCGTTCCGCTTCTTGCTGCCTTCATGAGCTGCTGAACCTAGTTAGAAAGAGCAGACAGAGACAACAAAGGAGTGTTAGCGCATGAGGAAAGTGCCATGCTGTGGCAACTTGGTAACCTACTGTGCACCTCTGGAGAGAGATGGAGAGAAGTGGCGCTCAGTAGACTCATCATGAATCTCACCATCTGCAACTCCCCGTGGGTCGCTGAACAGGCTCTAATCAGTGAGTCTATGAGCGTATCATGGGAAGATTATGGTAAGAGAGTTCCACATGAGAGCAACAGAGCTGCGTAGCTCATGGCGGGAGAATTCAGCTGACCACAAACTCCACCTTTAGTATCAGAATAGCCCTGCAACAAGACTCCACAGACCCAGAATATACCCAGAGTGCTAGTATTTTTAAACAATGCTACTTCAGGAAAGTAGGTCATTAATTGGGGGCAAGTTGCACTAGTGTTTATGGAAGCAAATAGGCTGAATATTAGTTAATAATTAATGAGTTCCACAAATATATCTTAATATTAAACCAGGCAGGAAAAGAGAGAGTCAGAGAGAGAGACCAATAGACTGACCAGGAATCTTAAATTAAAGTCAGAGTCCACAGGAAAGTTGGGAAGGATGGTATAGCAAGCCAGTTAAGCCTTTACATCAGCTGAGCATACAAGACAGCATATTTCAGCTCAGGGTCAATCCTATTGGCAAACATCTAGCAGAGTGATTTTTAGCTCTCTAAAGACACGGTGAGATATTGCTGTGTTCACTTGCTGCTGGAGATATACCTTGATGTCATAGTTGTGTTTTCCAGACAGCCTCATGGCCAGTTCTCGTTTGGTCCTGGCACACCGTTCCCTCAGCCGACGCACTTCAGGAGTGAGCTACAGGTTTCGGACAAGGAAGGGCAGGGCATAGGTGCGGGTTGTGTTTAGCCACAAAAGGCAAAAGGGGGATGAAAGAGCAGGAAAAAGGAAATAGAAAAGGGAAATGGAGGCAAAGAGATCAAGGCAAAACAAGCAACGAAACACTGGGAATTAATCACAAGCGCAGAGTGAAAGCTGGAAGCACTGCATTGGTCAGAGGGGTTATGCTGTATCAGACTGATGGCCTTTGATTTAGAGAAGGATGGCAGGGGTTTCAGGCAGTTTAGTGAACATATTAAATAAGAAAACTCTATTGCAGGTCTCCCAGGTTTCTTCGGTAAGATGAGAATTTTAGGTATACTTGGTATAAAATTAATTGGACGAAGCTAATTAAAAAAGTATATTTTTGATCAAGGCTGTACTTGCCAAAAAGGGTTACTGGGCTCTAATGGGCCATTAATTGTCAAACCAGTGACGCTGAATCGTTCCTTTTGTTCAGTGGCCTGGGACAAGTTTGCAAAGAGACCTGTGGAGGGATTTTCACAGCACACCCTCGTGTAATTACCTGAACTCATTTTTCTCTCCCTTCACAAGCAGCATTTTGCTACCTATGGTCTCCCTCGCTTCTCAAAGCATTAATTTAACTTGAGCTTCTCTTGGATTACCATGGAGTTATATCAACACCTTCAATATGTAAAAATATGTAAAGGTAGGTGTACATCTATACATTGATAAAGATTCAACTGAGCAAAATACTTTTTTTTATTAGAGTGATTGCAATTTTTTCTTATGCCTGCAACGGTGTATGCGTGTTGAAGGCTGGTGAAGCATGAAAAGAAATGCAGCACATTGTGAATGTGAACACAGTGCCATCATGTGGAAGGACACTCTGAAGCCGAACACTGATTAACAGCATCCTTGGCAGAAAAGAGGCAAAGAGATCTGAGGCTTTTCAAAAAGAAATGCCTTGTGTTTACTTTCATCCCACAATGAAAGTATAAAGCTAGACAGCCTGGTATACATTTTTTATGTTATTTATAGTTTCCTTACAGTTCTATACATTAATAAAGACAACTGCACAGCAGAAGCACCAGATGAAATAGTCACATTGATTTTTTTTTTTCTATCTGCTGGAAACCAACCAAAACAACCTGGTCAGTCATGATGCCATTTACAATCTAGAGAAATGACAACTTGTGTAGAGAAGGAAACGGATGCATTCACACAGGCTCTACCTTGCTCTTTGTCGGTAGTTTGGCCTCGTTATCAGAATGCTCATCGTAGCTTTCAAACTCACTGGAGCTCCATCCGTTGCCTGCCTCTAACGCACCAGTGTCTCTCTGAACGTCTTCATAGATCATATCTGCTAAACACAAGAGCTATTACACATCAGAAGCTGCATAATGAGATCTATGAGAAAGCAAGCAAGAAAAGTGAATAGGTGTCTACAGCTCCTAACCTTCATCAGGAGAGAGGGGTTCTTCGCTTGGAACATCATCATAGATCACCTCCGAAGCCTCTGCCGTCGGGGGTTCGGCTTCAGTCACGCATAGAGTTGGCAGAGTAAAACAGGAGAGTTGAAATAAACACTGTTGTTCTGACTTGCACCTGCTTTTGTTACATCATTCTTTTATATCTCTCAAAAAAAACAGCAAACACAATCTAACAGAGCTTTACACCGACTGAATGTTTATGCTCGATCTTTTAGACTCTGGGTGTCACTTAGCTTTAGAATATTTCCACATTTATGGCATTAACAGCATTTAAACATCATCATTCACAGGGAGATCTGCCAAATATCATGTGTATCTTGTGTACTGTTGCCACAACGGCTTTGCCTACATGACATAAGATGATTGTATCAGGCTTGTTTGAGCTATTGACCCATTCTCTCTCCACGCTTGGCAGGATTTGTCATTAACTGCTTTGAGAGTGTTTCAGCCTAATTTAGCTCAGTGAGCTTTATTGATTTGGTCTTAAACTGTGATTTGTCTGCAACACTTTCCCCTAAACCCTGAACAGCAACAATCACTGTTTTCAATTAATCTGACTGAAGATGTGAATTCTATCATGGATTATTGAGTCTAAAATTTAAAATAACCTTGCAATACAAGCCAGAAGATAAACTATTCTTTTCTTTCTCTCTTTTGTCCCCCAACAAAAAAGGATTAGCTCCACAAATGTTCGTTATACCTCGCTTGGTTTCCGATGCCTGTGCATTCAAAGAGGATTCACAACAGAGAACAAAACAACTGGAGTTGGGCTATCAGCCTGACTCCCAGCATATCGGCAAAGTGACTGGGCCTCTTGGGAACATGGCTTTTTACTTTAAATGTGGTATACCAGAAGTTCTTCCCTGTGTTTTCTTACTTTATAGTTAACTTTTCTCCACAGCAAGAAAATGACGTTTGAATAAACTCATTCTTAGTTCTTACTGCATCTAAAGGCACACTCTAATCCATATAATATCTATGATCACAAAAATATATTCTTGCTTTAAGAAAGAGAAAAAACATAATTATTCACAATGACTCTACACAACTTTGGTTCCAGCGCAGGTTAATCCACATGCAAAATACAAAGTCCGACAATTGAAGACTTTATCTGAAAATGTGGCAAGCGTGAAATAGTAATAAATTTCTCATTAGCATCAGCACAACTGTAGTCATTTTTCTTGCTTTAAGTCAGCTTGCATCTACCATTTTCTGTATTTTAATTTTAGATATCAGGAAGAAAGGTTTAATATACTTCCATTATTTGATCAATTTAACTGCATTGTACGCATTCAGACTAAAGCAGAGGCCCCTGTGTGAAAATGCATCAGAGGGGTGGGACATAAAAAACGTCATGCAGTACTGCAGGGCTCCTTTACATCTCTCGTTTCTGAGCCACCTTCAAACAGCAGCACTGCTGACTGAGTCGAAATCCGAAAGCAATTTTCCCTCATGGAAATGGTACTCTATTGATCCTCGTCCTAAATTAATTGGATTCATGTCATGTCTGGGTAGAAATCAAATCATGGCACAGAATATGTGTGTGTGTGTGAGTGTGTGTGTCAGTCTGTATTGTATCAGTATATGTTTGAAAGGGGTACATATGTGTTTATACACATGAAGGCATCTTTATGTGTGTCTGGCCTTTCAATGTAGAAATCACTGAGCCATGAGATGACCACAGATTTGTAATATGGTGTTCTTGCCACCTTTGATCAAGGTCAAGAGATGGAATGCGTGATACTAACAAAATACTGTTTACAATTCATATTGCCAGTTTCATTATGGTGTGGTCCACAGTACTGTTTACCCAATTCTGGAGGCTGTATTGGTTTTTCTATCAGATCTATCCGCAATGTGAACACTGTAATACATAGGTGGAATGAGTTGGAGTCCCAAGGCAAGCTTAGGTTTAATCTTTTTTGGTCTGAAATTGAACCCTTGATCTACAATATAAGGTGCACGGTTCACTGTCAATATAATTTAGCTTTGTACCTTCAGGGATGCCCCTCGAGCCTTGCTTGACGGTTTCTTTGCTGTGGTCTCCTGAATCGACAGAGGACACCACAGCTGATGGTGCCACAGGAAGCCCCCGGAGCTCCTCTCCTACACAAGGAACTGAAGCACTGGGCTCATCTGCTTCTGCTGCTGAGGCACTGGAAGGTACCCAAACATTAGCACAGTTAAACTAACACAGAGTTCTGTGTGCCTCATAATAAGTTAATTTCAATGGGAGGAAGGGGAGGCAGAGTGGTTGGAGGTGGGTGGGTGAGTGGGGGGTGGTCGAAAATAGTTCTTTGCTGTTCAAGCGTGCAAATGCACACTCCCTAAAGTGTGACAGAACACATCTTGCTACTGTCAAATTCATGTGACGTTTCTGAAGTAACTTCTTTCGGAAACAGGAACAGAATTCTTTTCCCAATTTGGCTAGCTGTGCAGCTTTACCTCTAACAAAGAGGATGTTTTGTTTTCCCTTTTGTCTTTGTGCTTATTTGATATTTAAGAGAAGTTTCTCCAAGACAAAAACTGATTTCAAAGAAATTGGGTTGGAAGTGATGACAGTTTTTTTTTTGCTGCATTGGGGAATTCTGGCACCGTCCAACGACCAAAGAAAAGTCTCTAACATAATTTCAGCTTGTTTTCTCATTTGTGTTTCGTTTAATCAAGCGTTTTCAAACATCAAAAGTAAAAGTCAACATAATTTTTAGCAAGCCACCAGAAACAGGAAAATTTCACAGATTTCTATCATATAAATGAACACTAAACCGTACGTGGACATTGTGTCACTATGTGTTTCGATATGCAGTTGTGAAATCAGATCAGAAACCAAGATTAAATTAAGAGGACTGCTTAGCCTCTATAACCTGTCTCATTGCTTTCTTTTTTGTGTATTTTTGAGTTGTTGGGGTTGTTTTAATGGTATTTAGAGGCTCTTTGGTCATGAACATCTTCCTACCAATGCTGAAAATATAATAAAAGCTACATATTGTAGAATTATTGTTTAAATCTTGTGACAGCAATGTTATGCCATTAAAAAAAAAACAGTGATACCCTCAGTTGTAACTGGGCTATACTTTGCTGATTCAATTATTCACAAGAACTTTTGCAAAGCCCAAAGTGTGCTACTTGAGTCACTTAACTTGTCCCTGAGCACTGTCATATCATCGTCTGTCATGCCTGAGGCTGACTATAATTACTACTGGCTTTATGAATGAAAACATGCCCTGAACCAGCTATTAAAATCAGACTCTAGCACCACAGGGGGGAATCGTGTTGATACAGCTATCACAATGCTTGTGTTGATGCTGCCAGTGAGGCATTTTTCTCCCCCACATGACTGATAATATGACAGGATCCAGCATGTAGGAGAATCTCATCTACACTAATTAAATTGTCTCTCAGCTAAACACCTCAGCAACACTTGCAATGCCAGTACCAGCAGCAGCAGCTACTCAAGATGATGGGCAACTGGTAGACAAATGAGACGTGCCAGAAGAATGTTGTCCATGGGAACTGCTGGGGAGGTAGCCTCGCAAGCTTGAAATACACTGTTGGCATTCAACAATCTTGCAAACTGTTATCTTTCACTGCGGGAGCATGCAGAGCGCATACAATGATCAAAGCTAGCAGGAAGGCGTTTGTACCATCTGCGATTTTTGGACTATGGAAAGGTAAGATTAACTGAGTTTTTGTAATGGAAGCATTGCTTGATGGAATTTTAAATGCACTCCTCTTTGACATTGGTTATGTCTCTACATATACACACAAAAGGTATTGTAAATACAGCAGATCCCGGGAATAACATCGGACCCGAGCTTGAAGGATAAACCGCCCGCAGGGGCGTGCTGGGTGTTTACACATATATATATATATATATATATATATATATATATATATATATATATATATATATATATATATATAAAATAAAACGTCAGTTGTCGTTTGTGCCATGTTTCCCTGTTGCACAATAAGCGCCTGCCCCATAGGTGGAAGCAGATACGCCTTGCCAACATGTTGTATTACAGCTACTGATAATACCGTTTGGTTTTACAGTGGTGTCTAGTTCTGCAAAGTATTACTCTGATGCATTGTCTATGATGTGGCATCATTCATCTCAATCTGAAGGACAAAAAGGATCTCCTCCCACATGAAAACAAAAAAAAGCTATTTCTCATCACATTTCTTGCAATGAACTGATCTCTTGTCATTAAAATTACTTGTGTGGGAAAAGAGCAGAGTCAGAACAATAGTGATACACAGATTGCCTCCCTGACTGTGTGCATTCATGTCAAGTATGAGTAATTTGAGCAGGGTAGCAATCGATCCAGGAATATTTCTGCGCACCCCCGTCACAACTTATCTCTGCCTATAAGCCCTAGTGAGTCATATAGCTTAAGGAGAGAAAGAGGAATGATTTTCCAATGCAAATGACATCGCCTGGGGCAGAGCACAGCCTAAAGTGGAAGCTGCTTGAATGCAAATACTGCATTTCCATCTGTTTCCATTCTCTTTACCAACAGCACCAGAGCAGTGCAATATGCCAAATCTCTGCCCGTTTTAGCCCCTCGATCTCTCCTGATCATCTCAGATAGAGCTAAAAGGAAAAGTGACCCTTTGGAATTATCAGAATTTCTCTGGTGATTGCTCATAATATGTGTGGTAGAAAGGACCCAAAGCACACAGTGTTATAGACACGTGAATGACTTTATTTACAATTTGCTTCCTGCTCATAAGGCTTTTCAGCCACCTCTTTCTGTGCAGCACACCTTCCCCCTGGTCTCGGCATCCTACTAAGGGAAGGCGTGGCCATGCGATGGAAAACCTCCCCTGACACCACACATCCCGCCATTGCCCCGCCATTGCCCCCCCATTGCCCAACTTAGGCCGGGGAGCTATCTGGCCTAGCCTACTCTCCATACCAATGTGCTCAAAAGGGTCCTCCACTAATGGCAAAGGGCGCAAAGGTTTTTTTTGGTATGGCCAGTCAGTTGACCAGCTCACATCCCAGGCTGGACACGCACCATCGATGCAGATCCCCCCAAATGCACGGGCAGTAATTTGGGCCATAATTCATTCCAGAGTATTGTCATATCCCATAATCCCTTCCACTGGGTTATAATGAGCCGCCTGGAGATTCATTTCGCAGCAGCTCTTAGGCGCCAACAGCTGGGTGTGTTCCTCTTCTGTGCGAGTGTCACGACTCACTCGCTAAAGCCTATCTTTAATCAATACAAAATGCGGGTAGGTCAGCGCTGCATCAGGGCACACCGTGTGACCATCAATTCTTATCACTTGGTGAAAGGCTGAGCGTAAGGTGTCATCACGATGCTGTTCAAGTGGAAAATCTCCCATGGAGTGAATTACCGGAGCCGGCGGGGCCCTGTCATCTCCTTCTCACCAGAGTAAGTGTCCGACGACCCCCACGTCACCGCTGAGTGCAGCGCAGACACTACACGCCACTAAACGTTGTGAACACATCCCCAGCTGAACCACAAACCACACCCCGCCACAGTGATCTGAATGATCTTCATCTAAGTCAATGTGTCCAAACATAATTTAAAGAACAAACAATAAACAGCAGCACTTTTAGTGTTTTTATTAAGCACACTGAGGCTACGTCCACACGTACACGGGTATTTTTGAAAACTGAGATTTTCTGTTTTCGTTTTAAAAAAATAATCCCGTCCACACTTAAAGGCAGAAATGAAGGAAAACACGGCTATGAACATGCCAAAGCAGCAGGTGGCGATATATTCCTAACCATGCAGAAATGTTGGCCAATCAGAAGTCTAGAAGCCTCGGTGGGAAAAAGTAAACAAAGCTGGGGCATAGAAACAGAACCGAGTTGTATGTGTGGAGGGACAGTAACTGTGTGTGTATATGTAAGCATTTAAACACTGCAGAGAGTAGAATTAACAGTATTGTAGAAATTCATTTGACCGAAACAATAACGTGGCGCACAGTGTGACGTCAAAAAATGCGCACACCTTTGACGCTGTGTTTTCTGCGTTTTTCTCGTCCACACGTAAATGCAAAAACGGAGTTTTCAAAAATATCCACCCTGGCCGGAGTTTTTAAAAATCTCCGTTTTCAGTGACCAAAAACGCCGTTTACGTGTGGACGAAAGGTGCAAACGCATAGAAAAATCTACTACTTATCCTGAACCTTTTCCAACTTGCACACTGTGTTAATGCCAAGCTTTTCTGTACAGCAATGACAGACTCCAATTAGACTGCACTGCAAGTCTTGAGTTCATGGCTTCTCATTATATTTATATACTAGTTTGCTTTGAATGTTTTTACAGAATCATCTTTGTTTCTTTTTCGTTCACAGCAACACCAACAGAGGGAAACACAAGGTGAGAGTTCTTCAAACAAAGTGGCTGTGAAAAATAAATGCGTTCTTCATGGTAGATTAGACACGTTGCTTTCCAAGGGCAAATGTGTAAAGTTCCCCGCAAAGTTGCAAAAGGGAAAAAAAGGTGAAGGCAAAAAACTTCTGTGGGGAAAAACAACAAAAAGTGAAAAAGGAAAGTTATTCGGTAAGGTTAAGGCTCTGTGTGCATAAAACAGATGCATGCAGACACGTTGTCATGGTATCTTTTGTGCTAATCTTTTCACTGCTGGGGTTCCGTGTCATCCGTTTAATGAAAACTATCTGTCAAGTGTTAAAATGTGAAGTCAGAGGTAAATGCTGGTATCAAACACTGACATGCACATAAAACTCAGGAGAGAAGTGCTGCTTTGAGCCTAATAGCTGTAACGAGCTGATGTGCTGTCATAGCAGTGCTAAAAAAAAACATATTTCTACAATAACATTCGCAAAGTAATTTTGGCAATATTATTCTAAAACTGCTGACAGATTTAGTGGATGTGCTGACAGTCTTAACACCTTGATTGTGGAAAGTGCTATTGATAGCTTTTCTTTAAAAGGCAGACTATTGACTAAACCAAACTGGAAATGTGCACTCAGCACAAATCTTCCTGAATGAGAAATTGCCAAGACCTCGCTGTGACTTTATCGCACACACACAGGCACGCAAGCACACACGTATATAATCATTTATGAGCTCACATATGCACACAGCAGAAATGTACACATACAGACACGCTCACACCTGTGTACAAACACAGGCAACTTCTCTCAGCACAGGAAAGTCGACAGGAATCCAAACTATCAGCAGAGGTTTCTGAACACACTTCCTAGAAGCACAGGTGGGAGACCTCATGGTTTCCATCAAGCAAGCACAGAGGGTAGAGAGAAATTATTCTGATGAGATCTCAAACCAAAGGGGGTTTTTTGGTCTTTTTTTGTAGTTTTAATGTTTTTTTCATAGACAGAACTAAAAACAATAGAACTGCACACAAGGTCAGTGTGTAAAAGATAGTACAAAAAGCAGTATAAGCTACAAAGCTAAGAAGAACAAAAAACAGCTAAATTTTCCAGCACAATCCCCAGATATTTGATCGGAGCACCAGGGAATTCAGAGGCCAAGTCAATACCTAAATCTATTCCGAAACTATTTTTGTAGTAGAGTAAGAGCTATAATTCTGCCGAAGCACGACACTGATAAATAAAATCTAAATCAATGCTAAGACAAAGTATACTGCCCATAGCGTGCCTCTGCAGCCTTTTTTAAATAGTGTGTCCTGCTGCCACATAGACAGTCAACCACACGGTGTAACAGCAAACGTGACTCATCAGACCACGTCTACTTCCATTCACTCACATGCCTATTAAAGCACTTTCAACATAGGAGATGGGGTCAGTGTGGGCTCTTTGACCAGTCTGTCGCTACATATATCCACACACAGCAATCTTTCCTGTGTTCTGACACCTTTCTATCACTGACATTGTACAGCTTTTTTCTTAAATGTGTGCCAGAATATCTCTCCTGTGGGACTGAAACACACGGGTCAGTTTTTGCTCTACACTTGAGTCGTGAATCCTGAGTGATTATAGGTAGATAGAACTGTCCTTTTTTAAAGCAAACATACCACTTAGAATCTAGGATAATCTACCTCTTGATAAGTTCAGCTGTAACTATATAACCAGTGTAAGTCAAGTGTTTGTATATTGCGGCTAATTTCAGTGTTCACTTTATTTTCATTATTATTGACTGGCGCAATGGATTTTACCTTTGGGGATTTAATAGGATGACTGCCTTTCAAGCTTACGGTGAGTTCAAACACACCATGAGCTGAAATATGCTTTGGAGAAACTCTAATTCTGCCCGTTAGTGTCTGGGTTTCTGTTCTGTAAGTGACTTTGACTGCTGACCTCCCCGTGGAGAGCAGGAGGCAAAAAGACAGTTTCCTTAGTGGAATCAATAAACTATCAAATCATCATTTACTATGCAGACGCCTCACAGCAAATCATCTTAACTGCATGAAAGATGATTTCTGACTGCATCAATATCAAGGTCATTTCATGCACCTTCTCAGGAATGGATATTTTGTCTGCTGTTCATTTTACATTTCCAATGATTCAGAGTCAGGTACTGGATTATCATGTATTCATGGATGTAGAAAGTTTCATTCGTGAATGTCAAATATTATATGTAATATTTCCAAAAGCACAACAAAAATAAGTAAAATGTACTCCCCGTGGAAGAGAACCACGCAGTTAGTATTATGCGCCAAGTTATGCCGTGATCTGCCTCCTAATGTCCCTGTACACCCACACAAGCATATTCAGCTATTCTGGCTGATTAGACCACTCCTCAGGTTGGAGGCAGTCAGACTTCTGCTTGGAATTATGTGAGGACTCTGTGTACAGATATGAGTACATGGAGTCCTCCCCCACAACTCAGAGCAAAGCTAACAGGCGAGGGAGGGAGCTGTCATTTATAGTCATACACGCCCACACAGTTCTAAGAAGTCTAATCAGCAACAACACCAACAACAAAAAAAAATGGAATGAACTTGTGGGCGTTCCATATGTGCAGGGCTTTAACAGGTACCACAACACTTATACAATGAAGAATAATGGAATTCAATTTGTTCTACTCAAAGCAATAACAAAAACAAACACAGCCTGTATCCACAGGCTGTGAGGCTCCTGAACTCTCTGCCCCCCTCTCACGGACAATAACCATATCCAACTTCTTAATAGCAATGAACTGGTCTGCATTGGTGCATCATATCTTTATTCTCTTCCCCCTCCTGCCCCCCCCCCCCCCCCTCTTTCTTAAATAGATAACTATCATATCTGATATCATATCTCACAGTACAATAATATTGAATGGGTTGCATTGTTGTATTTTGTCATGTTTCTCAGGTCTTTGTCTGAATTTCTACGAACATTATTGCTAAGGATTGTCTTATTGCATTGGAGTCACACTGGGTTAAATATGTACACTTGGGTTTTAAGGGGTATTTATTATTTTCTTCTTTTTTTTGGGTTGTATGGAAGCCCCAAACGCAATTTCATTGTTCTTGACAATGACAATAAATAAATAAATACTAAAATAAATACTAAATACTAAAACACACGGGTCTTCGCAGAAACGCTGTCCCCGTTTTTGTAATCGACATGCACCTCACTGTCAGTACATGCATACATTTAGACTTGCTTCATTTCCACTAGGGAGACATTTGCAAAGGATAATGGAGAGAAACCAGGTCTAGTCTTTACTATGTAAAGTGTGCTAAGTTGATATATGTTATGATTTGGTGCTATATGAAGAAAACTAAATTGCATTGCAAAAAAGACTTGCAAAATTTACATTACTACATTAGGAATTATAGATGAGGCTAATCCTAATATACTGTATGCATCATTGTGAGTCAGGCAATCCAGTGATTTCCCTCTAGAACTGTATCAGCAGAAGCACTTCATACTTGACATCACCTCGTCATTATCTGTGACATGTCATCTGGCATTTAATGTTATAACGTCACAGTATCTCCCACTCAATGTCGTGTTTGGATGAAGTGCAAGCATGACATTATCGCAGGCGTAATGACATAATAGTAATGAGTTTACTTTCTCCACCACCCTTTAGTGATTTTCCCCATGGTCTGATCATAATCAAAGGCAACTTACCAGTTGGGTGACTCAGTAACTGGAACATCTGTCAAAAAGAGCAAAACAGCAAGCATGAGGCAAATTATTCCGAAGAAAATGAAGCACTACGTACAAACTTTAAAATGAAACTTTACCACGTGATAAAAAGACATTTTGTGACTCTGGTGTATTTATTATTTATTTACTACTCGTATGCAGAAATTTTCATAAACTAAATTTGTGTTTAGAATTTAAATAAACTCATGAGTGTTACTAAAAGTGAAGCAATATGTGTATAAACCACAGCTAAAAGTGATTTGCATGATTGTAATGTATTCTGATGGCATACGTTCTGTACAAAAAAAAAAAAAAGGTGCCCTTAATCAAAGGCTACAATCAATCTACTTTGGCACCTTTCACAAAAGCTTGAGTCATCCAAGTGAGGGAAGACTCTACATTTTAGCTGCTCTCAGCTCTCGATTACATAAGACCTCCACTACACACTGTTATCGACACTCAGAATTCCCCTACGCATCTCACAGCCCACTTAACGGATTACCACACATACTTGCTAAAAAAGCTTTTTAATTAAGGACTAATCACTCCACTTTGTCCAACAGAACTTCTCCAAGACCTAAATCTCCCTCTTTATCTGAGCATGTACTTACCAGGGCCTATTTGGCAACATTAGCCAGGTAGTAAATATCAGGGTTCATACGCCTTTTTCAGGATCAAATTCAAGCTTTTTAAGCACTTTCAAGGTCCCTTTTCAAACTTTTCCAGCACCGGCCTCAGTGTGAGCTTGAAGACATTTATAGTGTTTAAGTAGTTTAATGTGTAGGTGCTGATGATAAACACATTTTGAATGAAAGCCGGGGAACTTTGGTACTTAGCACAGAAACAAATGACTTGTCTTTGTGACCATATGGATCGGTCCCTCATATTACCATTATTTCACCCAAAGGCACCAAGTTAATACTCAAAAAAGCTGTACACACAAATATAAACAGTACTTGGTGACAACTTTGCTTTTAGCCTTTAACCCTCTGGGGTCCAGGGTATAACTGGATGTTTTTGACTACTTTTGATTTGGCCTCTATATTTCACCTGTTCATCTTGCCAATCTGTTATTTTCTCATTTTGACAAACTGTATCAGCACAATTTATCTAAATTCAGACAAAATTTTAAATACGAGTAGAAAGTGATATTTTTGACTGTAAAAACCACAAGCATGTTTAACGAATCATTTTCATAACTTGTAATGCAAATACAAATTGTACATTTTTAAAAAATATGCACAGTTTTGCAAACAACAAAGTTATATGGTACTATTTACCTAAAAATGCAGCCAAGGCTCAGACGTTTTTTTATATAACCATTTAAAAGTATGTACAGAACAATCAGGTGTTCTGCATCAAATAAGAAGGCACACAAATTATTTATGCAACTCCAAAAAAAAGTTTGTGTCCACTATAAAACAGATGAGAACAGCGCAGGGATAAACCTGCAGGTCTGACAGCAGGTGTGTCACTCAGCATTTACACTGCAATCTGCCTTTGGTGGCTTTTTTGCAGCAACTGTGACATTCACTGTGACATTCACACTAACTACACAAGGCAACACACTAACTTGAGACTACAAACACACACATTAAAACAGCAGCCTACAGGTATGTTAGCGCACAGATCACCGACTGGCCGAGGCAGGGGCGGGATCACACGTTGAAACAGACACAAGGCAGCCCAGGCGGGGAAATTTTTCTTTTACATTTTGCGACTCATTTTATTTCTCTGTCTGGTAAGAAAACTATTCAATCAGATAGTTATTTGTGGTGAATGAAATACAGTTACACTTTCAAGCACCACATCTGAAATTCAAGCACTTTTCAAACCTTGAAAATACAACATTAAATACACCATTAAAATTCAAGCATTTTAAGCACCCGCACAAACCCTGAAATATAAATGTATAGCGCTTTTCTAGTCCCTAAGGACCCCAAAGCACCTTACACTACATTCAGTCATTCACTCACACACTGGTGATGGCAAGCTACATTGTAGCCACAGCTGCCCTGGGGCGCACTGACAGAGGCGAGGCTGCCGGACACTGGCGCCACAGGGCCCTCTGACCACCACCAGTAGGCAAACATGGGGTTAGTATCTTGCCCAAGGATATTTGGCATGCAGCCAGGAGGCAGCCTGGGATCGAACCACCGACCTTCTGATTAGCGGCTGACCTGCTCTGCCACCTGAGCTACAACCACCCCCATACTTATATCTACATAAGTTCATCCAATTAGTTAACTCTGCTCTCTAACGCCTGTCTGCTTCGGGCAACAATTAAATCCTTTTAAGGAGAGATTAAATCCACAAGCAACTGGTTGAAGTCACTGAGACTCTGCCTCGCTACAGAAAACAGATTAGATCACATTAAGTGATGAAAAATCACATTTACATCTCAGCTTACCTGAGATGAGCTATTAGGCAGTGGCATAGTAGGTGCAGTTCACCGTTATGCCCAGGGGCAGTTTAATGGAAGTTGCGTAATATAACACAGGGCTGGAGCTTGTGGGTTTCACAGGTGAAAAATATCAAAACAGTAACCTTCACTTTTGTCGATAAGAAAGCTCCATTTTATTCCATTTGTACTTTCAGTGTACTTTTAATAGAGTTTTGTAACCAGAATAGGTATTATTTTGATGACTTGAAACGCCTGTACAGCCAACCACACAGTCATTTTCACTTATACTGCTGACTTTATTCTATTTCATACTTCTACCTCACTACATTTGACAGACATTTATTTGCTTTTTAGACCAAAAGACAGGAGGATGTAAAACTTTGAATGCAAAGCTTTGGATGCTTATTAAAAACATTTTTATAAATTATACAGTATTTCCACATCTGGAAATTTTTACATGAGTAATTATAATCCATCCACCCATCCATTTATTCTCTTCTGCTTATCTAATTCAGGGTCATGGAGGGTCATGTGCCTACCCCAGCTGTATTGTAGTACTAAGAAAACATAACAATGAAAACAGACTAAGTACTATTATGAAGGTGGTAAATCTATGATGTAGGTTACACAGTCATCGTGTTTGCAAAAGATTCTTGGGAGAAGCCAGGAGGAGAAACACCCAGCCTCAGGGAGCAGATATTACACCAGATGCCCATCCCGAGGAAGGGAAAAAAAAGTCTGTGCCAAATCACACATGTGATTCATGTCCTGTCATAACCCCTTGGGAAACAAAGGGGCAGCTGAAAGTACCTACCGACTCTGTGTAATTCACTGAAGTCCTTAACGTCAATAATGGCAAAACAGCAAACATGAGGCAAATTATTAAAGAAAATGAAGCAGGTATGTACAGAAATAGAACTGTAAGATAAATATGCACAAATAACCACTGCATGCTGAAAGAGAAGCTCTCTTACCTATACTGGTGAATTTTACTAATAAAAATGAAACATACCTAGGGCTCGTCCGGGATTTGAACCCGGGACCTCTCGCACCCTAAGCGAGAATCATACCCCTAGACCAACGAGCCACGTCTATTACGCTGCTGCTCAGGCTAGAGGTGTTCAGAGAGTGTTCTGGGTGTCACGTTACCAGTTTTCGGGACACAATGCATAAAAAAGTAGCTATACGTCTAAGAAAAAGCATTGCGCATCTCTTACCGCGACAGTCTTTTACTACCTTAAAAGCCGATGACCGCTAACTGCTGTCCATGAACAAGTTTATGCGGCTACCCAGTACTGAGTTTGAGTAACGTCATATCTAAATATGCCAGCTAGTTTCGTCAATAATTTCAGGACATGGATTGGATTACTATTTTTTGTCGATGCCTACACGAGTAAATTACTTATTTTAGATATTTCTGTTCATATCCGTTTGTTTACCTGTGTCCATTTTAGAGGCTGTACAAGAAAGGCTAGCCTTACCGCGTGCCCAATAAAGCTGTTGATGCAGGGTTGTACATAGATGAAAAGACAGTTCGCAAAAAGCAAAAAACAAGGAATATAACTTCCGTAAAGAGCAAGTTAACAGCTACCCACACGATCGCCGCCCGAAGTTACCTTGCGGTAGCTCGTTGCTGTGAATGCAATACAGTTATTATGCAAAGGTAGATTGTGTCTGCAGGCTGCTGTTGGTCTGTGACAAGCGTCGGCATGTTGGCTGGCGGTTTGTTAATATTTGAGGAGTGCCAAACATGCGGCCGGAGGCCACAACTTGGGTCCACTTTGGATGGCTAGCATTACGTTTTAATAAAATTAATATCTTCATCTTTTGTGCTGCTGCCAGCATTGCTGTGCAGGTGTGAAAATGTCTGGAAAATTATAAGTAATTCTAGATCTAGACAAGTTGTTTGAAGCACAAAGACTGTAATTGTCAGTTTTTGTGCCTCTCCACTGTGAAGCTTACATTGTACCGCATGGCAGTAGGCTCTCAGGCTGTTCATCATCTGTTTTGTAAATGGAAACTGCCTTAAATCAGAAGATAATTTTACAGGAAATAGCCTAATACTTTCTGATGCCTGGGGAATTTTTAAGCAAGCTGAGCAAGAGCGGCCTTTCACTTGGTTTTTTAATAAAATCCTCTTCTTAAATAAAAAAAAATGTAAGGAAAAAAGGCATTTCTGAAGGTTATTTTTCTTAATATATGGTATTGCACAATCATTTCAATTGAGACCGACTTGGACTGTATGTAGTCCATCAGCCAAAGTGAGTATGAAATCCCATGGTTTTATCTGTTTGATGTGTGGCTTTGATATGTTTGATAGAGTTAAGTTTTGTAGTGGAAGATAAAAATGTGAGTAAATGGGTGGTCTTAAAAGGATTTCAAAGGGACTATCTGTTTCAGTTCAAATGTAAAATTGGCAAATCCCTTGACATTTAAAAATATCTAAAAAATAAATAAATAAATAAATAAATAGCACATCTGTTTACTATAAATAACTGTTTGAAGAAGCTGACTTTTCTCCTTAAAATATAATAACGATAATCACACAGCCCCCATTGTACACATCAGATTGGCCAATTATTTATGCTGTTTTGTAGAATGTATTTATTATTTTACAAAATACATAACTAAGAAGCCACATGACCATTTGCCTGATACCCCTTTTACTTCTGGACACTAGTTACCTGTGGTAGAAACTGAAACTGGATCCTTGGTGGCAACGCCGTCTGGTCCAGCAGAAGGTGAAGTTGTAGTTGTGCTGTCAGTAAATGTTTGTGAGACGCTGCCTGATGTCACGTTGTCTTCATGCTTTGATGCGTGGACAGGTTTGACACAGTCTGTGACCGTCTTACTGTCTTCCTGAAGTTTATCCTCATCTGTACTGTCATCAAACTCAAACTCTTCTCCTTGCTCCTCGTCATCATCCTCTCCATCCTCTTTTAGCAGTTGCTGAGACACCACAGTAGACATAATCGCTGAAAAAGAGTGAAACGTCTAGTGTAAATGGTTTTGTTTATAGCATTTTCATAACAGATAATAACTTAGAGAACAAAACAAGAAAAAGTATCGTGTCCACGTAATCAAAAAAAGACCTCAGCATTGAAAAAGATAAGGTTACTTGACGCACTGAATGACAGGGTGATAATACACTCCAAGTAGAAAGCAGAGAAAAGGTGGTGGTTATATCATCCCAAGTCTAATAATAAGCTGCTCCATCAAAAAACATTGTGCAGACATTAAGTATG
This sequence comes from Maylandia zebra, assembly GCF_041146795.1. Taxonomy (NCBI): domain Eukaryota; kingdom Metazoa; phylum Chordata; class Actinopteri; order Cichliformes; family Cichlidae; genus Maylandia; species Maylandia zebra. The sequence goes on along the minus strand of NC_135171.1, from coordinate 32,445,498 downwards.
TTGTTTTAACTCTCATCACTGCAATTTTAATACCAGGATCAAGGCAAAAAGGTAAATAAGCTCGAAGACTGGAATGTCGTCTTAACTTTGCAAACATACCAAAGCTGCTTAAGAGACACAAAGAAGTAGGAGATAAAGATCTCTGTTGTACTAAACAACACCAAACTGGAAAAAATGAACTTTTAACCTTGCAGTGTGTTCAGAACAAAAGGATGAACACTGGACTTTTTGTTTTGGACATAAGATTCGTGTACACTTTTTTAAATACTAAGGAAATGAAGTCATTCACACAACAGATAACTGTTTTATGAATGCATAGAGAACACTGTAAGAAGAAGCTGAATTCATCTTGTCTTCTCAATAAATACATTATGATTTTAGAATCTTTCATACTGGTACACATAATAAAGGCCATTTCATTGTGATTTCACAATCGCACTTTCAAAATTCTGTTTTATTTTGTTGTTTTATAATTTCTATGGCACACATTCCCACAAGGCACTAAATTGCTCCAATTATTAAATATGTTGTACTTACTCCATTTCGGCCCATTTTAGTGCACCACGGCTGAACCCAGCATCTGCTTTGCATTTCGATTAGCACCAAACTGCTTCCAGTGCTGGAACATTGTTGGGATTAGGGGGGGCAGTTTGTCAGACTGCTTTGGGAAAATGACAGCTAAACACGGGATGCACGGGAACACAGCCATGAAACATGTTGCTTGAGGATTGTAAAAATCATTGTGAGCAATTTTGTTTGACCTGGATACAAGGATAATGTCTGTTATGGCTCTCATTAGCTTTTACTGCATGCTGACAGCTCAATTTGGATGATGTTTATTTGTGCTGTGCTTCTGGTTTAGTGATGGCTTTCAATCCTAAAGCAAATGTGTTTGAAGAGTAGGTTCATTAGTTTTCATTGTAATCTTAAAACACCAATAACATACCAACGTGAACACTAGAGTGTTATTTTGTTCTTTCTTCTGTCCATTTTCCTTTTCGGGTAATTAAAATAACACAAAATAACTGAATGTGTTTTTAAGTTGGTGTTTTATTATAGTTCACTCTTTGCATTGCTGCTAAAAAAAAAAAAGGAAAAACATTGCTTCTGGGAACACAGGATATTCTGCAGAGGAAGGCCGTAGACTAACTTAAGAAGCTATCGTGTTGATTCATCTGACTTACCTCATGTTAGATAAAGTTAAGCATGCATTTTTGTAGAGATTGGAAATGGTGATTTTGGAAGTGTTTTTTAAGGAACACAAGGACTGATTCAAGTCCCCAAAACTTAACAATAGTTTTAGGAAAATGTTGGAATATTGCTAACATTTGTGGGTATTTAAATTAACATAAAACAGAACAATTTAATAGAGAGCACAAGCCTTTCCTCAGAAACTGGTTCTCTGCTTGTTAACAACTGCATGCCAACACAGCCTTTGACCTCTTTCACAACCTCTGTACCACATACACAGTTTCTCCATTCGGCCCACTCCCTGGTCAACTCAACAATGACTCTTTTGTGGATGAAAAAACTTCTGTTCTGTCCTCCAAAAGCATTGTTTCTACATTCGTCACTGCAGTGAGGTACTGATTAATTCACTAGACATTTGGATCATGGCTGTGTAGCCTATGGCTGTATCTCTTTGTAAAAGAAAGGAGGATTTTTTTAAGGAAAGAAGTAGCAGGAATGCATGAATGTTTCAACGGGGTTTGTGCAATATCACAGTATTGCATTATGCTGGTGTATTTAGAAATCCCTTTTAAAAACATTTTTTTAAAAGACCCTCCTCGTTCTACTAAATTGATACTGGATTCCATGACCTGTATTAAGGTCACGCAATGTACATTCCTACATGAAAATGCCATCCGAGGGATGGTGGTGGAAAATTTAACCGAGCCTAGCTACCTGTTGAAATGTGAGACTGTGAGAATTAAAGTGTACCTAATAAAATTGGGGGGGTATTCTGAGTGATAAAGGTGAGCTAGCCAACACAGATACTGCTTTGTGGACTGTTTTAGAAAGCTGCGACTAAAGAGAGTAAAACCTCACAGGGAGAGAGAAAGGAGACTTACACTGATAGTGTCACTTACATTCACACATGTACACTCGACCACTTCTGGGCGTTACACACAAATACAAAAAAATGCAAGCAGAAAAAGAACATTATAAAACCACATCAGGAACCATTATGCAACCACACACATTTTCTCAAGGTGCAGAAGTCAGCTAATAAACGCACCACACACTGGAACAGTTGGGGTCACTGACTGTCAGCAAAGAATCTCTTCAACACTTTTCCGTTTGTTTGACAATTTTTAAGTGAGATCATGCTTTAAAGCTACGGCTTCATGAGCTGATGAATGACCTCTTATGAGAGGTACTTCCCAAAGTTTGAATTGCATACACTCATGTGCTCCGAAATCAGTGTCTTCCTAAGTTAAGCTAAGTGATAGCACTGAGCTACTATTACCCAAATAATGAACATGAGCTGGGTTGTTACTGCAATAACTTATCAGCAATGGTGTTTAACTTTTTCTTTATGAAACTGAATGTCTTAGTATTATTTACAGTTGAAAAAGTATGTCAGCAGAATTCAGCTGAGTGGTCAACAGTGACCCTTTTGGAAAGGCTTGGACAGACCCCCCCATTATACTTTTCAGTATTCATGTTTATAGCTATAATGGGGGAGGGGAACTGTTGGGGTACAGTGCCAGTCATTGACTGTAGCACCTGATAACATAATTAGTTTAATAGGGCTGTGCGATATGACCAAAATCTCATATCCCGATATAAGAATTCTATCGTCCAATAACGATATAAATCACAAAAATGTAAAATTTTCTGTAAATTCTGTGAATCTCGGGCCGCTCGTCTTGCGGGAATGAAACTACACATTTTTAGACATAAGTTGTAAAGGCCGCCGTTTTCTTTGTGAGTATTTATTACACGGCGTGCTGCGGGGAAAAGCCTGTTCTAACGTTTGAGTCTAAGGTTTATTTTTTAGCACCTGGCGGCTCTTTTTTAATTCTCATCCGTAAATAATCTGCTCTTTCACGTGATTCCGTTTATTTTGAAAAGTCTCAACAGGATCTTGAGCTTTATTGTGAAAGGTTTATGTGGAACATAAACAAGCGGACACGCGATGGTGTTACCGTCGTGGTTGCTAACCACAACGCATAAAAACAGGCGCTTGTCCATCCCTAGTGTGGTTATATAAAATATAACAGAAAGAGAACTTTAAGAAATTAATATAGCCACTACAGTGACCATCAAAACGATGAAAAAATATTGCCGTAAACATTTTATTTTGCGACACCACGAAACAAACGATAGCTAAAATGAAACGATAGATGTTTTTATATCATCATCCGATATATATCATTATAACAGCCCTATAGTTTAACATAGTAGCCTATCTGGTGTCAGCTAGCCAAGTAGAAAAGTTCAATCATTTAGTCTGCCCACTGTTCATACCTTTCCTTTATACTGGTTCATTTTATTTATGTATGTATGTATGTATGTATGTATGTATGTATGTATGTATGTATGTATGTATGTATGTATGTATGTATGTATGTATGTATGTATGTATGTATGTGAATGTAAATTTCACCATCTTTATCATACACATGCCAGACTGAAATGTCAGTAGGGTAAAAATATAAAATAGTGAAAAAATAAACATCAGCCAAGCTTAACACTAAGTTCACTGGAAAGTTTCTGCTGTTGTGCTTCCACAGATGAAAGCCTTACTGGATGGAGAATCATTCTCATTTCTTCACTATAGACTTGGTCTGAGCCAACACATGAATGACAATGGAAATATTGATGTTTATGAATTAATTCAAGACAACAGGATAGCTGGTGGTTTAAACAAAGGTTCTGCTTGTGAATACTAATAGAAAACCGCAACTCAGAATCTTTAACTTGAAGTAGCCCCCTCAGAATTAAAATGACAGGTATTCTGAGCAAACTTTCTTTGAAAGAAAGCATTTGGACAAGCCATCAAAAAGATTCAAGCTTAGAAAAATAAAGAGCCCCAGGAGTGGTTCTGTGTGAAAGCTATTCTTGTGGGGAAAATGAGATACATCACAGAATAGAGATGAAACCAACTCCTACACACCCTGTCCCTGACCTACATAGGGCTCTGAAAACTCCCTCACTGTGCACCAAATGTGGTAATGAGAGGAGGGATGTATGTGTACAGGGAAAGTGCAAAATGCGTCTTTTTTAGGCTGTGCCAGGACACACATTTACAGAGTACCTTGTAGCTGAAACCTTGTCGTACTTTAAATGTGGCAGTTGTTGGATTTGCATATTTAGTGTTGTTCTCGTCTGCATTTTATTTCCATTCAAAGTGTGCTGTCTTTGATTACTGAGTGAAATCTTGTGGGTCCCTGGCATCCAATTTGTGCTCCACGATTCCATCTCATCTCTCTATTGCAGTTTACTTAACAGCTTAACAAAGCAGTAAGGGTGCATAATTTTCTTTAAAAATTAAATTAAATCACAGAGTTTAAAGTTAGAAGACAAAAAACAACTGCTGGGCTTCATATTTAGTACTAGACCAAATACAGATAAACCTCACAGCCAACAGTCAGTGGCTGACTATGTTGTACATATCTATAGACAAAAGCAAAGAACAGCAGCTGGTGATGACTGAATAAACAGCATTGGAAAGATCCAACAGAGAGTCACTGAGAGCACCACTACTTTAGGGTTTTCCTTTACAGAAAGTGGCACACAAACACTCAGCAGACAATGAGAGACTAGCAGACCATTGACAGGAACAAACAGTGCCAGGCAGAGATGATTCTGCCGCTGGCATTCCTTCCTTCTTCATCTTTTCTTCAGCATCCCGGTGGACTTCCTATCAGGAGATATAAATGTGACTTGGCCAATTTAGTAACTGCAAACAGTTATTTGAGAACAAACGGAATATGTCTTTCTTTGGCTGTCAAAAGGTGTAACAATTTGAGTGGGAGGCTGTTCACAGACATTTGTGGATTTCATGGATTTGCTTACACATAGACTTGCCCTACCAAAGACTTTGAACCCAGAAGATAAGCCTTATTGGTTTATACTTTATGAATGATCACAAGAGATTCACAAGGCGCCTGTGCCAAAGGCCAGGTGTAATACAATAACACACTGTAAGCACAATATGATAAGAGGGGTATCTTTACAGATTTTTGATCGTTTATTCCTACTTTCTCCCAGATCTGCTGTCATGTTTTCACTGTTCAGACATATGGGGATGTATTATTCATTCAAGAACCATTTTGGCCTTCATATGCCCTCTGCTGTACAGAGATTTGGTTGTAATGTCAGCTCACAACAGCACATTTGCTGGTGATGTCACATTAATCAAGGAAACAAAACAGTAGGACTAACTGTGACTTCCCCATATCCCATTTGTTTACACAGCACAATAGTGGGCAAGACAAGTGTGTCCCTTACTGTTCAAATGCTGAAGAATATCCTGATCCATGAAGTAGTTTTTTTTAACCAAAACATAAAGTATGTTAAGTATAAAATATCTGCAAAAATGTGTAAGACTGACTGACTGCTGTACCTGCATAGGCTTGAAATGGATTGTTGATTAATTCAAACTAGCCCAAATTACTGTAGTATCTATGTTAATTCCCTTCTCTTATTTTCACCTGTTCTTTTGCAAAACCATTACTGATGATTTTATGTGTAATCTGGGTGTCTCTATATGCCTTGATTTACCTGTGAGGTTAATAATACGTCACTAGTTGGAGGATTTGACAGAAACATATGTAGGAAAGTTCAATAAGTCCTGCAGTCAGCTATTAGAAGTGAATGAAAGCAATTACTCAAAGGTCTAGAGGAACATTTTAATCAATATGGTGTTATTCACCTTACAATACAATTTGTTAGAAAACAAAGGCCCAAAGACATTGCCTGTATCAAATGTTGATATATTTCCTCCGTATACATGCTATAAAAAAAGGAATTTCATCCAAGATTTGTTTAAGCACGACCTTAAACAGGTCATTCACACTCAAAAACCCTCCAGTGTGGCTGAATTAAATCAATTCTGTAAAGAAGAGTGGGCCAAAATTCCTCTGCAGTGATGTGAAAGACTCATGGTCAGTTATTGCTAACACTTGATTGCAAGGGTGCGGCACGCACATGATCCGAAGATTCAAAAAAGAAGAAAAAAAGTATGTGTATGGTGCGCGTGGTGGGTCTGTCAAACGATAGTTATGGTCAGCGCTAGCGGTCCAAGTGGAGGAGCAGAGGAGTTTGCGGTATTCAAGCAGCCCTTTCCTGCCCAATCCGACCGGGCTAAAGTTATTACAAAAGCTTTTGGGGTGTTTAGCTGTAGACGGGAAGCCGTATTCCGTTGTGCGAAACACGGGGTTTAAACTATGATTAACGCGCTTGAGCCACGCTACGCGTCCACTTTAGTGGCAAGATCATTCCAAGCATGTATGAGCAGGAAAAGTTTAAAGTTATGGCTGAACTGTCCCAGGCATCTTCTGTTGCCCAACTACAAATGGGTGGATCTCCAGGGCAACGGAAAGCTACGTGACCGTGACAGCTCATTATGTCACAGCGGAGTGCGATATAATGAGCGGTATGTATTGTTGTAGGGTCCACCTTACAATATAAAGCGCCTTGAGGCGACTGTTGTTGTAATTTGACACTGTATAAATAAAATAGATGCAAAGCCCTATATTGTACAGTCATTTTTTTAATATAATTTCGTGGAATAAGTATTGAGTTTAATGTTTTTAACAGGCAAAAAATACTTCACTAAGTAAATGTTACATTTTTGTCTTTTTTTGTTGATCCGAAAATTGATCCAATCAGTGACTTTAAACCGTGAGCCGATCAGAACCGTGAGAGTTCTGATCAGTTGCACCACTAACAGCTTTTCTCCCATAGTAAATGAAATCAGTGTTTATAAACTGGGTTTTGTATTATCTTTGTTTATGCTTGTCTAAAAGTTTGTTTGATGATCTGAAGCATGTAAGTATGACAAATATGCAAAAACTAATAAGAAACCAGGAAGAAGATTCTTTGCATTTTAGATTCAATGTCTCCAATGTCTATAATAATATAATGCATATAATCATCAAAAAAGACACGCCTGAAAGATCATAACATTTATCACAAGTGTTTCTAAATATCAAAGTTGTCTGATACATAAGGGGGAATTCTCCAGTAACATCAAATACTCAAAAAAAAATCCCTGTGTGAAGTGCTATTATGAGCTTGTATGATGTATGCTGTAAGTGTTTTATTGATTTGTTTTTTGTGCACATTAAAGATAGTACAGACTAATGCTGGAGCATCCAAATGTAGCGGGAATAATTCCCTGTTGCCAATAAAAACTCTTCAGTGGCTTTCCTCTGAGTTCCAAGTAGATGTCAGTCTCTTCTATCTGATCTTGCTCCAGGCTAGAGCATAACAATAAAAACAGCAACTGGGACCACAGAACAACAACAGTAACTACACTTAGTTAAATCTAAAATGTCTTATGTAAACAATCTCAGACAATTCAGTTTTTGATATGTGCAGCGACTTTCTTAGATTTCTGCAGTCTGCTGTTGCCTTTAGCATTAGATTTGACATTGTGTTTGTTTGATGTTTGCTATTGTGCACTTTAAAGTAACAAGGCAAACTGTCATTGTCAGTGACAAACAGGGGTGGCTGCTCTTTTGATGTGCCAATCAAATCAGAGATCACATATGAAAATGTGCTCCCAAATGAAAGAATGTCTTTGGTTTTCTTACGAAATCTCAAGAAGTTGTTTTAATAATAGTGCAATTAACACACAGCTACAGGTACCTTGGTGTTCATCTGAACAATAGACTGGACTGGACTCATAACTCAGACGCCCTCTACAGGAAAGGGCAGAGCAGGCTGTACCTGCTGCGGAGACTCAGGTCGTTTGGAGTGGAGGGCCCACTCCTGAAGACCTTCTATGACTCTGTGGTGGCTTCTGCTATCTTTTATGGCGTGGTCTGCTGGGGCGGCAGCATCTCTGCCGGGGACAGGAAGAGACTGAACAGGCTGATCCGAAGGGCCAGCTCTGTTCTAGGATGCCCTCTGGACCCAGTGGAGGTGGTGAGTGACAGGAGAATGGCGGCTAAGCTGTCATCACTGTTAGACAACATCTCCCACCCCATGCAGCAGACTGTGACAGCACTGAGCAGCTCCTTCAGTGGGAGACTGCGGCACCCACGGTGTGGGACGGAGAGATTTCGCAGGTCTTTCCTCCCCACTGCTGTCAGACTCCACAACAAAGACTTTAACTGATCTAACACACACATCCACACATGTGCAATAACACTAAGTGCAATAATCTTTTCTGGCATCGTTGTATTTTTACTCAGTTGTATATAGCATTTGTATTCTATTTTTATCTTATTGTATATTTTATTCTACTGTATATAGTATTTTATTTTATTCTGTACAGTTGTGTACTGTATTTATTCTTATTGTATTCTAATTTTTGCCTCATAACTTTTGCACTGTCCACTTCCTGCTGTGACAAAACAAATTTCCCACGTGTGGGACTAATAAAGGTTATCTTATCTTATCTTAAACCTTCCTGCAATTCCATTAAACATGTAATTTAATTGAAATCTTAGTTTCATTAGATCTGACAGAAAGAGACTAGTCAATACTACAGAGGTCAGGGTGCCCTAATCTTTAGTTCCTAGCGTTTCTTATGTTCCAAAATTAGATCTCTATACTTCCATAACTTAGCAGTTATGTGCAGAAACAACATAGAAGATTTTTTAAAAAGTGTAAATAGTGAGATGCTGAAGATGAAAATAGTTTATGGGGTGAAAAGAATAGGTGCATACCTCTGTTTGGAACAAGACACCAAGTTAATTATTTTACTCAGATTTGATGTTTTGGCTTTTTTGTCAGTACCGTCAGCAGTTCCAAATACACGAGAACATATAGCATAGTTCACAGAGTACATAAAGAGACTTCAAAGTACCACCACATTGCTGCTGAATTGCTAAATTAAAGAACACAGTTGTTTTCGCACAATTACATCAGTCAAATCAAGTTTTAAAAAAATCTATTTTCCAGTTCAGCTCACCGATTGAGCAGGCGACCATATGCCATATGGCTGAAATGCAGCATGGGTTCAAGTCTTACCCACGGCCCTTTGTTGCTCATCTTCCCCTGCTCTCGCCTCCTTTCCTGTCTACTCTACACTCCAAATAAATGCAAAACTCCCCCCTTAAAAAAAATCCACTTTGAAACCAAAGGGGAAAAAGGCGATCCTTAAAACCCCAGATCCTGTATGAGAAATTATATTTCTGACTGAAACTACTAATCAGAAATTCCAAGATTGTCAGGGTCAGACCCTGAAAACCCTACCTTAATTTAACCAACACTGGTTGTTTGTTAATGCTTTATGTCAAAGCTTTTTAAACTTCACATTTCCTTTCATTGTTCCTGAAGCAAAAACAAGATAAAAAGATATTCCCACACTAAGAGAACTTTTGAGTGAGTGCCAGCATTATCTTTGTTTTGACACTTACTGTGACCGATGAAGGTTAGTATATCAAAAGATGACAATTAATAAACATATTCAATTTCACTGAATTTCAAACAAATGTTTCCTTATGGCTCAAAAGTTTAATTTCACCTCTATTCTATACTATTTATATGATGCCAAATCATAATAATAGTTGCCTCGAGGCACTTAATAAAGCAAGGTAAAGACACTTCAATAACACAGAAAAAGCCACAACAATTAAAGGATCCCCTATTAACAAACACTTGGTGACAGTGAGAAGGAAAAACTCCTTTTTAACATGAAGTAACCTTTGGCAGAACCAGCCACAGGGAGGGACAGCTATCTGGTTGGGGCTGAGGGGAGGAAGACTGGACAAAACCCAGACTGTGGAAGTGAGCCTGAGTTTAACAACTAATGATTAAATGCATAAACACAGAGTTATGCAGCTCAAAGTAACAGGGCAAACTTTCATTGTCAGAGTGTATAAACACAGAAAGTGAAAAGAGGTGAACGAAGAACAAACACTCAGGGCATCATGGGAAGCTGCCAACAGCCTGAGCCAATTGCGGCATAACTAAGGAAGGATTCAGGGTCACCTGATCCAACTACGGTTAGGTCTATAAATATTTGGGCAGAGACAACTTTTTTTTATAATTTTGGTTCTGTACATTATCACAATGAATTTTAAATTAAACAACTCAAGACATAGTTGAAATGCAGACTTTCAGCTTTAATTTAGAGGGTTGAACAAAAAGATTGCATAAAAATATAAGCAACTAAAGCATTTTAAACACAACACCTTCATTTCAGGGGCTCAAAGGTAGTTGGACAAATTTGCTGTCTATTTGTAAGCCTTTCTGTCCAAAGTTTAGGCTCCAACAAGAGAAATGGATGCTCATTAAGATCAGATGACTGACTTGGCCATTTAAGAATATTCCACTTGTTTGCTTCAATAAACTCCTGGGTTCCTTTGGCTGTATGTTTTGGGTAATTGTCCATCTATATAATGAAACACCACCCAATCATTTTGACTGCATATTTCTGGAGTTTAGTGTTGTTCCCTTGGTTGGCTGTTGTAAAGAGATTTCTCTTCATCATGGAAATGATTCTGCGATCTTCCACCACTGCTGTCTTCCGTGGACGTTTGGGTCTTTTTGCATTGCTGAGTACACCCGTGCTTGCTTTCTTTCTTAGGATGTACAAAACTGTAGATTTTGCCTCTCCTAATATTGTAGCAGTTTCTCAGATAGGTTTTTTTCTGTTTCTGTTTTTCTGTCCGTTAGCAGCTTCAGAAAAGCTTGTTTAACCCGCACAGAGAGCTACTTTGACCGCATGTTGTCTGTTTACAGCAAAATCTTCTAGATGCAAGTGCCACACCTCAAATCAACTCCAGGCTCTTTATTTGTTCAATTGACAATGACATAATGAAGGAATTGCCTGCACCTGCCCATGAAATTGCCTTTTGCAAAAATAGTCAGTTTAGAATCACTAACTAACCTACTAAACATGTTGTTGGCAATTACGCTAATGAAGGCTAATGAATTTTGTTAAGTTGACTTGGCTATAGAATTTGTTATCAAAAAGAGCTAACAGGAAATAAGATAAGACATGTTTGGGTAACATGACATTAGTGTGACTACAAAATACTTCAGATAAGCTTCTACATCCAAACAGTTCTGAATGTGTTCTACTAGTTAATTATCTAATTCTTGACTACATCCCAAGGGAATGTAGTCAGTGTGCGATACAGTACACCGGTAAACATTTGGGAGGCGTGTACCCACTATCAAATGGCTTATTGTTAAGTTCAGTCTGAAGGCCTTACATGTGTACACTGTGTGAGTGCATGTGTGCAAGTTTCATGGGTGAATGTTTGGCAAAATGAAGAGGGTGTCCACTGATAGTAACGTCTTTGTGGTAGTTTAAAGACATGCATGAATGGATTTCTAATGTCTGTTGGAAGTGCTGGACTGTGACTAAGGAGAAAAAAAGATCGGATACAGTGAGCCCATAGAGTTTCTTTAAAAAAAATGCCTTGGACATCCGGCCAGTGAAGCAGAAACAGAGCCCTAGCACAAAATGCAAATTAGTTGGTCAGAGGTCCCTTAGGCCCCCCAACTGCAACCCTCCACCCTCCTGTGTCCCCTTTCTATTCTGCTGAGAGTATAGAGGCAGTGTGAAATCCATCCCAGAAGGGGCCATTGTACGCCGGGAAGCAACCGTCAAACTGGAATGGTTTAGGCCGGGATCAGGCCTCTTTTTTATAGCTGAAGGCACTGGAGAAAAACCCCAGCTAGTAGGTGTTTTGGATCTAGGTTGAGCCACCAATCCCTCTCTCATCCTTCCTGGTGTCTGTCTCTGAAAATGCTATCATAACAAGGCCTCATCCTCTGTATCCCTGCTGGCTATTTGAGGCAGGCTCAGGTTTAATCGTCCATGATGGTGTGTACTCTGCCAAAGGGCCACACAGGTATCTACCATTCCCATCCTTTGCTCTTCTCCTCCACATTGTCCATTCAGCTGCCCTTCTAAGTGCCGGACTGAGAGACAGAGAGGCACAAACCAGCACACCCACCCCCAACTCCACTCCATCAATAGCCCTCTTGGACAAAGCTGCTGTCTTTGCAACATGCTAACCATGCTGAGAGTGGGGAGTGAGAAGGAGAAGAGACAGAATAAAAGGATAAAAAAAATAAGACAAGGAAAGGGAGAACCTATTTGGAACACAACAAATATGCCTCTCACCTCCTTGTCCTCAGTAGTGTGTCCTCCGAGAAGCTTCAGGCACTCCCTGATGACCCTTTAATCCTGGTAGCCTCCCATAAACTCTCAGCTTTTACCACAGCTCCAGTTCCAGCACACTCATCTTTATAGTCTCCTGTGAGGGCTGCAAGTGGCTGAACACAGATTGGAAACCTCCTGTCCTGTTTACTTTCCCACAACTTCTCCCCTGCACCGTGTGTACAGTTCTAGATGAGGTAACCTTCTTTGCTCCCTCCCCTTTTTCGCTGCCTCTCTTGGCTGCCTGGTTCGGTTCCTCCCTCTGTCTCCCCTCTCTTTTTTATTGCCCCCACCCGCCACCCCTCAGCTCATCCAGTTTCATTTTGTCCTTTCTTTGGTTTTTCTCCCTCCTCCCACTCTCCAGACCCCTGCTGCTGTCCAGACAGCGGCACAAAGCGGGGTGAGGGTTCTCAGTCACAACTGACCAATAGCAGATTGGCAAAGGCAAGCATTCAGCCAATGAAATGCCTAGGGGATGATATTTTCACCAATCAGGGGCGAGATTCAGACAAAAAGGGGTTGGACTAGAGGAATTAGGGGCAACGCTATCTCACAGCACTTCCGTGTGGGATGAAGGTGTCTGTGCTAGGCAGCCGGTTGAATTGAAACAATAGATGAAAAAATACATTTGGTTCTCCAGCAAAGTAATGCTTAATACTATAATCCTTGTGTTCCCCCCACACCACACACACCCTGTGTTTAAGGTGCGTTTATATAAGGCTTTAATACGGACTTTAAAGAAGCAGTCTATTATCTGAATTGAACATAAATGTATATACTTTCTTATTTATTATTATTTTTGTTTAGGTTAGACAATTTGAGAAGATGGGAAATAATCCCTTGCATTGTAAAAAACAACAAATATGGACTTATTTTACTAGCAAATTCTATATGGGTTTGTTTTAACGCTAGACATTTTGATACACAACTTTTGACATTATGAAACAGACATGGCACTCAAAGAATCCTGAACTGAAATCTGTGGGTAATGGGAAATCACACCAAAAAAATCTTTTCTTTTCTTTTTTCTTTTTAAATCACATGTGACTGACGATTCTATACATGCACATTTTATGTCTTGGTGACCACAGACCAAATTACATGCAATTTATGGTAACTGGTTATTCTAAATCAGCCACAGAGAGTGTGTCATCTGTCTGCGCTAGCCCTGTCATGTTTTGGCAATGTGTCCAGGATGCACTACAGTGAATATCTGAAACAACATAGGGAACTGGTGTGTTAGTATCACAATGGAAGCATCTTAGGGCCATGTTAAACACAAACTATCAGCATTCATAATTACTTAACAAAATAAACACCATCATTAATATTAAATAGGCTTTAAGTTTCATAAAGCGATCGTGGCTCAAGAGTTGGGAGTTCGCCTTGTAATCGGAAGGTTGCCGGTTCGAGCCCCAGCTTGGACAGTCTCGGTCGTTGTGTCCTTGGGCAAGACACTTCACCCGTTGCCTACTGGTGGTGGTCAGAGGGCCCGGTGGCGCCAGTGTCCGGCAGCCTCGCCTCTGTCAGTGCGCCCCAGGGTGGCTGTGGCTACAATGCAGCTTGCCATCACCAGTGTGTGTGAATGTGTGTGTGAATGGGTGGATGACTGGATATGTAAAGCGCTTTGGGGTCCTTAGGGACTAGTAAAAGCGCTATATAAATACAGGCCATTTACCATTTACCATAAATAAAGGTACTCAATTTGAATTGGACCAGGGTGATCAAACGCCCTTAAGTTCAATGACCCAGTTTGACTTTCTGTAATGACACGAAATACAGGTAAACACCAATTTAATAAGTCAGCTTATTATATTGTTATATGCATCACCAATCACAGCAGATCTACAAACACACATCCAGAGTGTTTTTGGACAAAATGATTTTACAATTTGACTAAGTTTTTTTGAAAGTACATTTTCATTGACCTGATGACAGTTTTAACATTCGCCATTTCAGGGGCCAGATTCAACCCTTCGGTGGGCCAGTTGCCTCTTGGACTCTGTGTTTGATAGTCCTGTATCAGACTTTTACTTTTTATTGTTACATTCATTCATTCATTCACTTAACATTTTGGCTTTCTTTTTTTCAGTCTGAGTACTTCAGTATTTCTATTTCTGACAATAATCACATTTGCAGTTCTGCAAGCTCATGCACAGTGTGACATGTGCTAGAGGTCGCTGCATATGAACACACTGTAATGTGTGAGGTGAAGTGTAGACAAATGTCATTCGCTTTGATTATGAAATCCTCAGCTCAGTTATTTATCTGCATGCTTCTTCAGCTGTCTCCAGACTGAGTACAGGGCAAGAACTGACCAGAAAACATTCTGTTGTTCAGAAGATTTATTAAAACACATTGAACAAATACACAGAATACAAATAAAAAGATGACAATTCACTTTTTCATTCAACTGCTATACAGCACAAATATCAGTACCATAACACTGCTTGGCGCTCATTGTCTGTAAATGCCTGCTATATCACCACCTCCCAAAAGTGAACCATCAAACGCTTCACATGCTGTGCATTCACTGCAACAAAGGTGCCTTTTAACAGGGTCTTTTGGTAGCTTTTGAAGCCACATTAATAAGCATGTGCATACATTGTTAACATATTGGTAATATTAGACTGAAGCCTTTTTAACAGACATTACATTCATACTGACTTCAGTTTGATTGCATTTCAGTGAAGTATTGTGTTTTTCGACGTCATCTCATGGTCACAGTTCCAGAGGAAAAGGACAAGTTTTTGATTGATGAGCACATACGGTGCACATAGCAGTTCTATGGCAACACCATCCAGTAAACATTCATCTTTTTCAGTTTAATACAAAAATCTATATGACATGGACTTATCTCTGAAAAATCTTTCAATTTCAACAAGTATTTACATGTTTCTGAGGTTCTGTCTGTCAACCATCCATGTCATGGTCAAGTAGTTGCTGGCATGAACAAAAACGGTAACGGAAACAGCATCGATTCACACTAAAAAAGCGTAGTGCACTCAAGATTAGTCTCATGATGCTTTCCAAATCGTAATGTTTTGAATTTGACTTTTAAGTCAAAGCATTTCGAGAAACGATGAGTGCGATACAAGCTGGAAAAATGAAGAGGGAATCAGAAGAGAGCACCTAAGGACAACCATTTGAACTGGCAAAAAACAGAGTAAGGATATACACTCACCATAAATCACTATTTCTTCACTTTAGATTAGTCAATAGCAATTATCCTTTCAGCATTTTCAAATAAGTGCCTTGGCAATGGCATAATAATAATCATAATACAAACATATCATTGGAAAAAGAAAAAAAAGATAGATTTGTCAATAAAGATTTGTACATTTAGTCCTAATATTCTTGCAGTGTGTTAATAGAAAATTAAATACGTGTGAATTTATAAAAAGACTGTTTTACCAGGTGCAGTCACTTTAGCACAAAACAGTAGATGGAATGAGTAAACATGTAGTAGCCTTATCACCAGGTAAAGCAATAAATGACCACGTACACTGTTACTAAGGAGGCTGAAAGTGACGACATCATCTAAAAGCAATGATGGTCCTTGAATGCTGATGCACAGAGAATATTACTTCAAATGAAAAGCTTTGACTGTAACACCACAATTTACAGTCTTAACCTCTGCGGAGGAAATGCACTGCAACAAGAACAAATCATTCTGGATCATATCCTTTAATGGCACCAAGTGACCAAAAACATTAGATTTAACCTCAAAAAAAGAGAAGCAAACAAAAGCGCAGTCTGCATCAAATGTTAAACTTGAGGTGACATTGCACCATAAGCACATGTGTTCTTATTTAGTCCTAACAATTAAAAGGGAACTGGGAAAGTCCCTGGGATATAAGAGGGATAAAACTCCACCCTCCATTCAGGACTCTGGTCTCGGTAACACTGAAGCCCTGTATGTGGATGTACCAGATGGGTCCCTGTTTACAATGAAGTCCCACCGGTCATGGCCCCAGGGTTAAGCTCTACAGCCACTACTAACATTCAAATATAGAAAGAATCACAAATATTGTACCATACACAGAAATACTCAGTCTTCTCTAAAATGCATTAAAAATCATTCTTGCCACTCCCAAAGTTTCTCTCACTTGATTTTCATGTACAACACTAAGCCAGGCTTCTGATTTCATCCATGTATGTTTACATGTGTTCACTATCATTAGACATATGTGAGGTAAAATAAACAGCAGTCTCTCAGTATATACAGTACAAGAGGCCAACGTTCCCAGGTACTGCAGTCAAGTCTCCCTGCAGGTTTAGCAGAAATTACTTTCTTGAGATTACCAGCAGGTGGCAGTCTTTAGAGGATTCTCCAAAAGCCTGTGTCCAGCTACTGCATACATGTTAATAGTTCTTGATTCTTTCAAATCAATATTTTCTTCACAGGTTACAACATGAATGACAAAACACAAGTTTATTTAAAATAACAATACTGGCCTTCAAAAAGCAATCTCTTATCAAGCTATGACTGTAGACATCCTCGACGACTCCACTCTTCACAGGGGACAAGCTCCGGGGGAGCACAGTCACAGTGTACAGTAAATAGGCAGATGAGTAAAAGCAACTGAGTGTATGCAGATGAAAAGAATTGAGGCTGACGCAAATAAAACACACATTCCAGAATCAGAATGAGCCCCAATCAAGCGCGTCAGGAACTCAGTGCCACCAACTTGCTCGAGTCTTCCACTGTAGTGCAGAGCGAAAGAAGCTGTTTTCAAAGAAGCTGCTCCATTTTCCTTCTTAATCTGCAGCTTTCCATCACAGGTAAACAAAAGCAAACATCTACTGAAATACTTCTATAGGATTCTTTAAAGATAAAAGTGCAATTGTTAAGATACATACGTCTGCATTAAAAAGTTAATTGCCTTATCCGTAGAGAGAAGAGAGCTTGACTTTTAGATCTGGAGTTAGGAAGGAGCGAGAGAACAAGGAGAGAGTGGCGTAAGAGTTGGTCAGTAGTCATCCATTGAGATTCCATCCCTGGGAGTTTCTGACCTGAGGTCAGTGTTACAGAGCTGGTCTAGTCCTCAATACAGATGACATCACTAGGTTTGCCTGATTTGAGGTCAGGCGTAGCCACGTCCCTCAAGGAGTCAAGTGACTTCTTGTCCAGATGGCTTGTAGGGGGTGGGGGGCCATTAGTGGAGACTGAAAAGAGAAGAGATCTTTTTTTGTGTGGTTCACTGAAACAATATGAATGTGAATGTTGAGAATTTTGCCAGATGGTATGAGACAGTTGTTTAAAGGCAAAACAAAGTCAGTAAATTTCTAAATCTTTCTTAAAAAACAAAACAAAAATTAGCTCTATGACAAATTAAAGCTCTATGACCAGCTATTTATAAAGCTAGGTCATAGGCCAAAGTGCACAATGGACATCTGCAGTGATGTGGGAAGATAGAATTTAGCTAATGTGACTGTTTAAAACCTGTGGGTTTCTACTAATGTTTCTACTTTTAAATGACTGCCTATTAGCATTAAGTAAGGATGGCAAGAACAATGACAATAAGTTGATTAACATGGATTCTTGATTAATTAAAATGATCCTTAACAATCACTTGACTTATCTAAGAAAACTAGTGCTTCTGCAAACATATGCAGACTTTTGCTTGTAGCTTTTTATTGCATATTTGCCAAGGTGACATCATTTACTGTACATGTAATCTCTCAGCCTATTGCACATGAAATTGAAATGCTATCTATGTTGTGTGTCACATACAATATAGTGCAAAATGTTGATTGTTACCGCTGACGTATGGTCCTAAGGGCATCTGACTATAGTTAACCATAGGCTGTCCGCCTGGTCCTCTGAATCCGCCTCCAAAACTGCCGCTGTACATCTGGGAGCAGCCAAACCCACCTGGACTAAACGGCTGAAACACACACAAAGGATTAGTCATCCTGCTGTAAACAGCTTTGTGATTACAGCAGGTATTCAGTATGAGGTTTTTTCTACTATACAGTGCTTAAAAGGCTTGAGTTGCTCTGTAAGAGAAGTTTTCTTTCTACACCAGCAAAGTAAAGACAGATAAAAGCGGAGGAAAGTGCGTCGACTGTGTCATGGTCAGGAAAGCGTTGTCATAACAACCAAAAAAAGACTGTCAGAGCATATGGCCACAGAGACTACACGGCTGAAATGATCCCTTGTATAACAGAACAAAATACACACTCTACAGCAGAGAGGAAAGCAAAGACACAACAACTTTTTCTCCTCTGGGAGCAAAATGTGGAGCACAGTGGTGAAAGCAAACAACTTAAGGGAGATTTTTCTTTCCCCATATCGCACCTGAGGGAAATCTTCCGTGGGGAATAGCGAGCCTAAGTTTGAGATTTCAAAGGAATAGTGTGGCTGTGTAGTTGCGACAACGGCGAACTTCAAAGGTTTTGGGACACAGCTTTTCCTTTTTCTTAAATTTACTTAGCCAAGTTGCCCACTTTTGAGCCTTAACCTGTTTTACAGGAAATGAGCTCAAATAACTTTAATTCCATTTTTTTAAAAAGCTTTCTAAAACCCACCTGATCTCCTTGACAACCACGCTCCATCTCACCTGCTGCGGTGGAGGTTCATTGCCTCGGCTGGTGAGGCGGCTCAGGATGCTCCGCTCAGACATCTGCAGCCTCGCCGACACCGGTGGGATCCTGGACAGCATGTTGGGCAGTCGTGTCACATCTGCTTTCATGTCACTCAGAAGTTCCTCCAGCTGGTTCAGCACTGCAAGAGCACGAACACACACAAGAGCAGTTTCACTTATGTTAGTATTAAAAGAATGATTTCGATAAAATGTCGGGAAAATGCATGTAAAACTTTTCCAACACCCTTGACATAATTAGTGTGAACCTCAAATAATTAAAAAAGCTAATTTGTTTGTTCCAGGACCTGAAATTAACAAGTGCCAAGAACTAAATGCCAAAACATTTTTCACTGGCAGACAAATCAGTGAGGGTCACAGTCAGCATCATTTTGAAACGATAACATTTTAACGCCTCAGTTTCAATCAGTCTTTGGCCTCTTCCCAAACTTTCATCCTACTAATCACTGTAAGCATGTTTTAATGGTGAGTCAAATTAACATAAAATGAAGCCACTGTGTCAAACAGGATATTTACTGGCTGCCTTTTAGAAGCTCTTCACAAAACAGTGGAGTGGAAATATCTGTAAATGCTTCCTTTGGCATCCTGTTTACTGTCTGGATGGATGGAATTGACAGCTGTCTCCATTTGGAAACAAAACATGTATTATTAACAGGTTAAAATAGCTTTTGTGTACTAGTAATTAGTGAAATGACATTGACACCGTTTCAAATAACATAAAAAAAGACTTTTTAAAGTGTAACTGCAGAAGTTTTTTTCACGTGTTATAAATCTCTTCTAACCCACCCACTCCATGACACGCTGTCCAGCCACAGGAGCATGCTCAGTGAGAGACTGAGGTGACCTAAATGCACCACTGAATGACATACGTAGAGCTGTTTGTATTATTGGAGCTATTTTGCAATTGTTTGCAACATTTGGAATTTTTTATATTGGTGTTTTAACTTGTTCCTTAGTGTTCTTACTGTCTTGGAGCAACATAATTTACTCTGGTATTAGTATACTGATTCCAACAACACAGCACACTGTGAAAGAAACACAAATACTATTTATTTCATAAAATATACTGTCTCAGTTAAAAAATAGTGAAGTGCTGGTAATTCTAGGAAGATTTTAGGGAGTCTCAAGTTAATATTTCCTCCTGCATCTGATTTGAAACAGAACGA